>NC_138064.1:31104847-31317426 GCF_964194185.1 Rhinolophus hipposideros
GCCAACTGCATGGAAGCCATCAGTTCACTGACGTCAATGTTCAGAATGAGGTATGTTATAAAAGCGGTAGTACTTCTCAAGATAAAAAAAGAAAGGCAAACAGTGTGACCTGAAAAGGAGAATGAGGCTTGAGGCAATGAGTCAGGTCACTGAGGTAGGAATAACACTTAACTATACCAACTGGCACCATCCTGTGAGGTCCTCCTTGGACTCCAGTAGAGTGGGTTTTCCTGACAGAGAATTGCATGGGAATTCGGTGAATGATGTGAAGAGGCATCATATTCATATTAGAAGAGCAATGGCTCCTGTATTCTCTGAGCCTTTGAGCTGGGTACATTGTGTAATTTACAGGAGACCTGTTTCTTCAAAGTCCAGCCAACATTTGGCCATTTTATCTCATATTCAAGCTGTATATTGAGAAGTAGCCAGTATAGAGCACCAGGTAACAATCATTAACTTACACCTGCAGGGTAGACAAATGGAAAAAAACAAATGTTGCAATGAATGTTTAAGAAGCTAATATTAAATCAACTATCACAGTCATTTCTGTGGTTCTTTTTCTTCTACATGGCAGTAATACTGGGAGTTTTCATCATAAGTGTTCACATCTATCCATTAGATCAGGTAGTAGGTATCAAAGCTTAGAGCTATTTTAGAAAAGGTAAAACTCCGTGTTTAAAAATTGTCAGTGACTCGAGATAAGATGCAACTAACTGCCACAAGCTTCCACAACATGGATATACTGAAGAGCTTTCTTGCTTCCCACCCAGGGTTTGTCAATCAGCAAGGGAGTCACTACCACAGGGAACAGGGGTGAGAAGAGTGAAGGGTAAGACCTGGAGGATGGATGGAAGAGGTCAAGAACCACTGCCATGTACACCTGAAGCTGAAGCTGAATAATAATGAATGTCAACTATAATTTTATTTATATATATATATATATATATATATATATGTATATACGGTCACAGGATGTGCAGTACAGCATAGGGAATAGAGTCAATGGTATTGTAAGCGCTATATATGATATCAGAGGGGTAGTAGAGTGGGGAAGGGGGATTATCACGAAGGGGTATAAATGTCTAACTATTGCATTGTTTTGTATATCTGAAACTAATAATAATAATAATAAAAAACCATGGGAATGAACAATGCTAGGAGCACTGATGCCTGCATACAACAATTTAATCTGCTGCAGCCCACAAATTCCCTGAGGGGAGGAAGGAAGGCTTGTGAGCAAACTGGACATATCTCTCCCCCAAACACCGCCCCCCGCCACACACACACACGAAGGACATTTAAAATATATCTCAGTTCCATCTGTAAAAATTCAATCTTTCCAAGCCAGAAAAAGATTCTCAATATAGCCTAAGACCTCAACTCTGTTCAATATCAAGTTTGGTCATATTATTTGATACATTGATATGAAATATAGAATAATTGGTTGGAATTCAGTGGCATTCTTAATTTATTCCATATGCTTAAATTTTTTTTGCTTCTTGACTCCAAAGCTTTCTTCCATGTTTAACTGTTTTCTAGATGAATTACATCAATTACTAGTTTATTTTCCCTCAGCATTTTAAAGATGTTTCATGTTTTATGGTATCCATTGCTATTGAACAAAATTATTTTTCAGTTTAAATATCATTCCCCTATAAGCAATATGATTTTTCTCTTGGTTAGCATTTTTTGTTTTGCCTATAATTTCAACATGAATTTGTTTAGATTTGGGTTTTTGATGTATTTTAAATTGTGGAAAATACTTAGCCCTTTTATCTTCTTTCCCCCTATTCATTATATTTTCTCTTTCTGGAACCCCACTAAACATATTACAGAGATTCTCAAACTGTATATCTCTTTCATATTCAATGTCATGGTGATCCTGTGCTGCATTCAGAGTGATTTTCACCTCCAATGAATGTAGTCAACTATTAATACATTATTGACTTTTTTGGTAGAAGATTTAAGATATAATTCATATACCATATGAATTATATGAGTGTACAATTCATTCACTTAAAGTGTACAGTTCAATGGTTTTTAGCATGTTCTCAGAGTTGTGTGAATGTCAGAACAATTAATTTTAGTACATTTTTATCACTCCAGAAGTAACTACGTTCTCTTTAGCTATCACCTCCCAAATTCTTCAAGTCCTAGATAACCACTAATCTACTTCTGTATCTATGGATCTGCCTTTTCTGGACATTTCATATGAATCATACAATATTTGGTCTTTGGTGAATGGCTTCTTTCATTTAATATAATGTTTTCAATGTTTATCCATGTTGTAGCATGTGTCAGTACTTTATTTTTATTGCCAAATAATATTCCATTATGTGGCTATACTACATATTATTTATCCATTCATCAGTTGATGGGTATTTGGGTTCTTTCTACATTTTGGCTGTAATGATTTATGCTGCTACAATCATTCATACACAACTTTTTTTTTTTTTGTAGACATGTGTTTTCATTTCTCTTGGGTATACACCTAGGAATGGAATCACTGGGTTATTGGGTAACTATATGTTTAACCTTTTGAGGAACTTCAGGTTGTTTTCCAAAGTGTACGATTTTACATTGCTACAGCAATTATGGGGTTCTAATTTCTTCATGCCCCCTCCAATACTTATCTCTTTTTTAAAATACATAATGCTTCAGAATTTGCATATCATCCTTGCCAACAGGCCATGTTAATCTCTGTTTTGTTCCAATTTTAATATATGTGCTGTAGAAGTGAGCACCTATCTTTTTTATTTTAACCATCCTAATTGTATGAAGTTGTGTCTCATCGTGATTTTGATTTGCCATTTGTGTATCTTTTTTGGAGAACAGTCTATTCAGATCCTTTGTGATTTTTCAGTTAGGTTATTTGTCTTTTTATTATTGAGTTGTAAGAGTCCTTTATATATTCTAGATGCAAGTCCTTTATTAGATAGATGATTAGTAAATATTTTGTCCCATTCAGTGGGCAGTGGGTTATCTATTTATTTTCATAATGATGTCCTTTGCAGCACAAAAGTTTTAATTTTGATAAAGTCCAATTAGTCTGTTTTTTTCTTTTGTTGCTTGTACTTTGTTGTCATATTTTAAAAACCATTGCCAGTCTCAGGTAACAGGGTATGCCTATGTTTTCTCCTAAAAATGTTGTATTTCTAGCTTTTCATTTAGGTCTATGACCCATTTTTATTTTTTATATGATATGTGGTATGGGTCCAACTTTATTCTTTTCCATACAGCTATTCAGTTGCCCCAGTATCATTTATTGAAAACACCATTCTCTCCCCATTTAATTATTTTGACACCTTTGTCAAAAGTCAATTGACTGCAAATGTAAGGGTTTATTTCTGGATTCTTAATTCTAGTCCATTGACCTATATATCTATTCTTATGCCAGCATCACACTGTTTTAATTATTGTAGCTTTATGGTAAGTTTAGATATTGGAAAACGTAAGTCCTCCAAGTTCTTTCTTCTTTTTCAAGATTATTTTGGCTTTTCTGGCTTTCTTGAATCTCCATCTGAGTTTTATGATCACCTTGTCAATTTCTGCAAAGAAACTAGGTAGGAGATTATAAGAATCATGTGGAAAGTGTAGATCAATTTGGGAAGTACTGCCATTTTAGCAAAATTAAGTCTACACTTCTGAACACGGGATATCTTTTTGTTTATGTCTTCATTAATTATTTTCAACAATGTTTTATAGATTGCAGAGTATAAGTTTTGCACTCTTTTATGTAATTTATCCTAAATATTTTATTCTTTTTTATGCTATTGCCAATAAAATTGTTTACATAATTTCATTTTAAGATTATTCATTTCTAGATTCCTGGTCAAGATGGCAGAGTAGGTAAATTCTGTGCTTGCTTCCTCTCATGACCATATCAAAATTACAACTAAACTACAAAACAAGCATTATTGAGAAATACCTGAAGTCTAGTTTAAATGAAATCCTACAATTAAGGACATACAGAAGAAGCCACCTGGAAACTGGTAGGAGGGGCAGAAATGCAGAACAGGTTGGTCCCACATCCGCATGTGACCATTAAAAATAAGGAGGAATATCTCAGCTCTGGAGTTTCCCCCTGGAGGATTGAGGGGATCCAGCCCCACCCCAGGCTCCTCAGCCCAGGGTTCTAGTGCTGGGGAGAGAAGTACCCAGAACTTCTGGCTGTGAAAACCAGAGGCAATTGTGGCTGAGATGGAGGGTGACTGGAGTCCCAGGTGTTCCTCTAAAAATGACCACACATGGACTTACTCATTGACAGACTCACTCACGCTGAGCTCCAGAGCTGGGGCAGCAACTCAAAAGATGGAGAAACTGGGCATCTGGCTGCAGGATGAGGGCTGGAGGGGCAGCTTTCTTCCAGAGAGAAGTGCTGGCAGAATCCATTGTTTTTCTGTTGAGCCCTCCCAGCTCCCACCATACAGATGTAGGTGGCCCCATATCTGAGTCTCCTTCAACCTAATTAACACTGTTAGTTCACGCTTATTCTCTGAGACCCCTCCCCACCCAACATTTGGGCACGTCCAAGCCACTTTCAGTGGCTTTTCCATACAAATGGCCTACCTTGGCTCCTGCTACAGACTTTACCAAAATCTCTTAAAGGTTCAAAAACCCCAAATAAGCAGCATCTCACTTCAGCATGACCTGTATCTCTTGCTAAGCAGCCTCAAGCCCAACACTAGCAGCAGCCTTTGTTCACAGCTTGGCCTCTCGAGGCATCTCCAAGCCCATTATGTATGGCAGCATCTGTAGATTGCTTTGTGACTCATGCCAGGTGGCCCCATGCAGGGCACTGGCTGAGGTTGAACTTGGCCTGCAGAGGGTTCCTCCCAGGAGGCCCCGGGACTGTCACACCAGGTGGCCAGCTTTGGACTGAGCGGGAGCACCACCCAGCTGCCTCTGAGGATGACACACCCAAAGGACAGACTGGGCAGGCACCAGAGCCCTGCTAAAATGAATCCTGCTCTGTTGTGTCAACCCCAGTATAATAGCTCCTCTGCTATAGTAATGGCCAGGCCTCACAACTAATGAGTCCAAGGGTCAATCCCTCCCATTGGTGGGCAAACAGCAAACCAAGGCTCAACTACATTACGAGGGTACACAACACCCACACAAAAGACACATCTAGAGCACTTGGCTCAGCTGACCAAGTAGACTGCACCACTGGGCCCCAGAGTACACTTACTACATAAGGCCTCTCTACTAGTCAGGGAGTGATAGCAGCCCTACCTAATACGTAGAAACAAAGACAGGGAGACAGCCAAAATGGGGAGACAAAGAAACATGTCCCAAATGAAAGAACAGAACAAAGCTCCAGGAAAAGAATTAAACAAAATGGAGACAAGTAATCTACCAGACTCAGAGTTCAAAACACTTGTTATAAGGATACTGAATGGTCTCAGGGAGAACTTCAACAAAGAGCTAGGAAACATAAAAATGGAGATAT
This sequence comes from Rhinolophus hipposideros, assembly GCF_964194185.1. Taxonomy (NCBI): domain Eukaryota; kingdom Metazoa; phylum Chordata; class Mammalia; order Chiroptera; family Rhinolophidae; genus Rhinolophus; species Rhinolophus hipposideros. The sequence goes on from NC_138064.1 coordinate 31,110,300, forward strand.
AAGACATGAAAAATAACCAGTCAGAAATAAAGAATACAATAACTGAAATGAAGAACACATTAGAGGGAATCAACAGTAGATTAAATGAAGCAGAGGACTGAATCAATGATTTGGAAAATAAGGTAGCATAAAACATCCAACCAGAACAGCAAAAAGAAAAAAGAACCCCCCAAAATGAGGACAGTTTAACAGGCCTCTAGGACAACATAAAGCATACCAACATTCACATCACAGGGGTACCAGAAAAAGAAGAGAAAGCAAGATATTGAAAATCTATTTGAAGAAATAAGGACAGAAAACTTACCTAACCTGGCAAACAAATTGGATATTCAAGCCCAGGAAGTGCAGAGAGTCCCAAACAAAATGAACCCAAACAGGTCCTTACCAAGATACATCATAATTAAAATCCCAAAAGTTAAAGACAAACAAAGAATCTTAAAAGCATCAAGAGAAAAGCAGTTAGTTATCTACAAGGGAGCTCCCACAAGACTGCCAGTTGATTTCTCACAGAAATTTTGCAAGTCAGAAGGGATTGGCATGAAATATTAAAAGTGATAAAAAGTAAGGACTTACAATCAAGATTACTCTACCCAGAAAAGCTATCATTTAAACTTTAAGGAGAAATAAAGAGCTTTTTGGACAAGAAAAAGCTAACGAAGTTAATCACCACCAAACCAGTATTACAAGGAATGTTAGAGGGACAAGAAGGAGGAGGAGGAGGAGAAGGAAAAGGAGAAGGGATCAAAAATATGAATAATAAAACGGCAGTAACTATATATTTATCAACAATTACTTTAAATGTAAGTGGATTAAATGCTCTAATCAAAAGATAGGGTGGCTGAATGGATAAAAAAATAAAAAACAAGACGCTTACATATGCTGCCTACAAGAGACTCAATTCAGATCGTAAGACGCACACAGACTGAAAGTGTATGGATGGGGAAATGATATTTCATGAAAATGGAAACAGACAAAAAATCTGGTGTAGCAATACTTACACCAGATAAAATAGATTTTAAAACATAAGCTATAAGAAGAGACAAAGAAGGACCTAGTAATCCCACTTCTGGATATTTATCCAAAAAGATCCACAACTCTACTTAAATGAGACATATGCCTCCATATATTCATTGCAGCATTGTTTACAATGGTGTAGAGGTGGAGACAGCCTGTGTGTCCATCAAAGGAAGAATGGATAAAGAGGAAATGGTACATATATACAATGGAATATTCCTTGACCAGGGAAGGGAAGGGGTTCTTGCCATCTTCGGCAGCATGGATAGACCTCGAGGGTATTGTGCTGACAGAGAAAGACAAATGCAATGTGATTTTGCTTATATGTGAAATCCAAATCACAAAATAAACAAGGGAGCAAACCAGAAACAAACTCATAGATACAGAGGACATTTTGATGGTAGCCAGATGGGAGGGAGATGGGGTGTGGATGAAAAAGGGGATGGGATTAAGAAGTACAAATTGGTAGTTTCAAATAGTTATGGGGATGTAAAGTACAGCATAGGGAATATAGTCAATCATATGGTAATAACTATGTATAGTGCCAGGTGGGTACTAGACTAGTCATGGGATCACTTCTTAAATTATATAAATGTGTAACGACTATACTGTATATCTGATATTAATATAAAATAGTATTGAACATGAATTATAATTGAAAAATTTTAAAAGGGAGGAAAAATGGTGAAGGGGATTAAGAGGTTCAAATTTCCAGGTATAAAACAAGTAAGTCACGGAGATGTAATGTACAGCATAGGGAATAAAGTCAATAATACTGTGATAGTGTTGTTTGGTGTCATGGATTTATCATGGCGATCACTTCTTTAAGTATATATATTTTGAATAACTATGGTGTATACCTGAAACTAATATAACATTGTATGTTAGCTATATTTTAACCAAAATCATCTAAGAATAAAATGTTATTCATTTCTAGTGTATAGAAATACAACTAATTTTTGTATATGGATCTTGTATCCTGCAATCTTGTACAACTTACTGATTTTAATAGTATTTTGGTGGATTCCTTAGGATATTCTAAGTACAAGATCATGCCATCTGCAAATAGGGATAGTTTTACTTCTTCCTTTCCAATCTTGATTCCTTTTATTTCACTTGGTTAAATGCACTGGCTAAAATCCCCAGTACAATGTTGACTAGAAGTAATGAGTACAGATGTCTTTGTTTTGTTCCTGATTTTAGGGGGAAAACATTCAAACTTTCATCAGTAAGTGTAATATTAGCTTGGGCTTATCCTTGATGCCTCTTATTGGGTTGAGAAAGTTCTCTTCTATTCATAATTTTTAAAGTGCCTTTAACATAAAAGGGTATTAGATTGTGTCAAATGGTTTTGCTGCATCTATTCAGATGATCAGGTGAGATTTTGTCCTTTATTTTATTAATATGACATATTACATTAATTGATTTTTGGATGTAAAAACTAATCTTGTATTAATACCATTTGGTCAAGGTATAAAATCATATGTATATGTATAATCAAGGTGTATTTTCATATGCTGTTGGCTTTAGTTTGCTAATATTTTGTTGAGGACTTGTATGTATATTTATAAGAGATACTGGTCCGTAGTTTTCCTTTCTTCAGTTGTCTTTTTCTGGACTTGATATTAACATAAAAATGGTCTCATGGAATGAGTTAGGAATCATTCCCCCTTCTTCTATTTTTTGGAAGAGTTCATGATACTAGTATTAATTCTTTAAATGTTTGGTTGAGTCCATCAGTGAAACTGTCCCAGCTTGGATATTTTTGTACATAGTGTTTTGATTCCTAATGAAATTTCTTGTTATGGGTCTATTCAGATTTTATATTTCCTACTGAGTCAGTTTTGGTAGTTTATGCCTTTGTAAGAATTGGTCCATTTAATTTAAGTTATCTAATTTATTGGCATGTAAATGCTCATATTATTTCCTTTATAAATATATTTTATATATATAAATTGTTATAAATATATTTTATAAATATAAATATATTTATAAATATATATAAATATAAATATAAATATATATAAATATATATAAATATAATATATAAATATATTATTTTCTCTATAAATATATTTAAAATATGTATATATAATATGTTAATATATATAATAAATATATATAAATTAATAATACATATAATGTATTATATATTATATAATATATAATAAATTAATATATATTTATACATATATTTATATATTTACATATATTTATATATATATAAACATATATATATATAATTCCTTTATAAATATATTTTAAAAATATATATATAATTTTAAAAATATATATAAATATATATAAATATATAAATATATTATTTCCTTTATAAATATATTTTAAAAATATATTTTATTTCTGTAAGGTTGGCAGTCATGTTCCCCCTTTCATTCCTGATTTTAATGTTGAATCCTCCCTTATTCCTTGGTTGGTCTAGCCTAAGTTTTGCCAATTTTGTTCATTTTTCAAAGAACCAATTTTTTATTTCATTGATTTTTCTCTATTATTTTTCTATTCTCTATTTCATTAATTTCTACTGTAGTCTTTATTACAGGACCAAAATGAGAAGGGAAGCATAAGCCGAATTTTTTGTAATCTAGTCTTATGAATAAAAATAAGCAAAGCCTCAAACTCATACTATAGGAAACTGACTATTGCTTCAAATCATCCATAGACCCTCAAGTCCAAGTGCCCACAACAGAAGTCGGTTTACGTGTATGGGAATCTGGAATTCAAAGTCTGGGAGGAAGATAAAAATATGTCACCTTCATCAAAATCACCACATAATGAAGTCAGGTTACCTCCTGCACAGGTAGCCCCCACTTTTTCTCTCTCCCTAATGTAAGTTTGTAAATACTTTACTAATCAGATAAGGTGCATCCTATTTAACCAAAGGACTAAAATAGTTGTTCCCAAACTTTTCCCCACCAATATGACTTTTAAAAATTTATTTCATCTGCCCTGCCCTCATGTCTGTAGAGTCTTTAAAAGATTTTGTCTCCCTAATAAGCTGCATATATATTAAGCAATAAATAGTGTGATCTGCCCAGATTATCATTACTTTTTGGTCAATGTTAGTACAAATTGCAAATAATTTAGTAGCAGCAAAGTTTATGATAGTATTATGAAATCGCAGAAATTGCTATACAACAACAAAAACAACAGGTTTGCAGGGCTACTTATAAACATGATTAAGTAAGAATCTAGTCCCTTAGAACTCTTGGTTGCTTAATCTTGGCTGTCACTGTGGCAGGGATTCAACCCGTTCAAGTCAAACACTATAACCACTCAACTTGCGCTCTTAGAATTGCGTCTGGCTCAGCATTCTTGACCCCGGAATTCCTATGATGTCATCAATGGCCAAATTAAACCAGAATTATAGTAACTTGGCTTTTGTAATATGGTAAACTCACACTGTTTAGAAGCTTTGGTTAGTTCCATGGTTCCCAAATTGTGTGACAAGGCACCTCCCGAGTACTGTAATAAATTCACAAGAGCACTGTGACATAGCAACATCACTTGGATACCATAAAAACTATTATTTTCAAGTTGTACGGGTGTAAATATTGAATAAACAGAAGTGTGAGGAATTTCTTTAGGCCTAGGAATACTATGAAAAAAATTACCAAATCAATGTGACTTGAGAAATTTTTCCACCTCTGATTATCTATTTTAGTTTCCCCAACAGCCTTATTAAGAATAACTGCATGGGTTTCACTAGCCTTTTAAAATATTTAAAAGAGTTCCAAGAACCTTTCTGGCTTCACGACCCGTAAGATAACTGGTAGACCAAGGTGCCTGTACAATCAAAAGTATGTATTGTTGATATGTGCATTCTTCATGGTGAAACTAGTATAGCAATACAGTACCTCTTGCTGTTGATCACATTTCCCAAAGAAACTTTTTTAGAGGTAGATAATGAGCAAAGATAGTGATTAATTTGTGTTCCATTTAGGGAGACACTTCATTCATTCAACAAAAATGGATTAAGCATATATTGTGTCCCAGACATGGTTGAGCCAAACAAAGAGGCCCTAACTAATATTCTGGTATCAAAGTATTTAATGTAACGTTATATAACTGTAAGTGCCAAAGGGAAAACATAAAAGAGGGGATATAGAGTGTCAGGGGAATAGGGTATGCTACTTTTAAAAAGATGGTTAGAGTGGGCCTCCAATAAGTTGTTATTTAAGTAGAAACTGACCGAAGATGGAAAGAGCCCCTTGTGTAATTGGAGAAAGAGGAACGAACACCTTTGGTATTCCAGATTTGAGTTTGTATCTTGCAAGTTTGAGTCTTTCAAATTGGACTCTCAGATACTGGTTAACTTTGTGAACCTATAAAGCCAAGAGCCAAATTCAAGCATGCCTCTTGACCAAGAGGCAGACACCCCATTAGGCCTAGCAGAGAGTGTTTTATTTTATTATATATTTTTAAAAACAACATCTTTACTACAGTAAGTTGCAGTATTGGATCTGAAGGACAGAATCAGATCTTCTATTTTGTTAAGGTACTTTGGGAAACACTTGCAATATCTGTTACAAATTTGTCATTTTTCTCTGAGTGGTGAAGTTAAAGGTGAATTATACTTTCTTCTTTGCATATATTTGTATTATTTATATTTTATTGAACATTTTCTAGTAATCGAGAAAAGCATCAAATCCATTTTCATACTCATTTTAAAAAACAGGTTATAAAACAATACTACATATTTACGCAAACCCTGCTTTTATATAAAAATGTAAAATTACTGTGTTTCTATATTTATAAATGTTTTTGTGGGAATTGTTTTGGGGGGGTAACAGTTCAGTGTCTATGTAGATGCAGCTATATAGAAAAAGAAAAAAATCAGAAAAGCAGAAATTAAAATGTTAATAGTGATTATAACTGAGTAGCTGAATTTGCAGTGGTTTGTAAATATTTTTGTGTCGTATTTTAAACTTTTGTTATCGAAGCATAACATACATAAAGAAAAGGTGCAAAACATAAATTCATCAGTCAATTAATTATCACATATAACTACCCCTGCAATAACCAACCAAGTAGAGAAAGAATTGGCAGCACCCCAAAAATCCACATGCTCCTTCCTTCCATGCTACATACCTTGACTTTTAGCACTAAAGTTTAATTTTGACTGATTTTGATGTTGAGATAAATGGAAACACATAATATATACAGGTTGGGGTTAGCTTCTTTCACAATGCCTGTTTTTGTTAATTAGACACAGGTTTTGGGGGGGGGGGTGAAGCATGCAGAATTATCCCAATTCTTAGCCACAGCACCAGCACAAATTACTTCCAAATAACTTAATTTTTTTGTCAAGCGCATTCACATAGATATCCATTTTAGCCTCACAGAACTCAATGAAGCGAGTATTCCTTTAATCATCCTCATTTTTTGAAGCAAGAAAACACAGGCACAGAGAGACTAGGTAAGTTGCCCATAGTCTTGCAACAAATTGAGCATAGAGATAGAATAAGATTCCAGGCTTCCACCTGTGAGTCTAGACCTCTTATCCCCAGCTAGAGAAAAATATGCACAGCTGGTCTCCTCTCACATAGGAAGAATACAGCCTGACTTCTATGGCATAGCATGACGCCTAACAAATTCCCCTTTTGATTTAGCAAACATAATTTGCCTATATGTCTAAGAGGAAAAACATCTGGAATTTCCATTGACCTGTATTGAACAAAAAAGAAGTTTGGCTAACGTTGGCCTCTGGGTATATGTGTTCCCAGTCTCTTCCTGCCCAAAGAGTTCAGTGCACAGGACATCATAATCTCTGTCCTTGCTAACTTTCTGTCTTTTCTTCCTTCCTCCCTCCCTCCCTGCTTTCCTGCCTTCCTGCCTTCTTTCTATCCTTCCACCAAATACTTATCGAAAGTCTACGATGCACCATCCACTATTCTTGGTACTACTCACTATCTGGCAGTTAATAAAACAGACATGGCTCCTGCTTGCTTGAAACTTACAGAATAGCAAACTATGGTCATTTATAAACAACAACAAAAAATCCCAAGTCTGATAAGTATTACACTTTTGTGCAGTGAACCTGGCCCAAATTAAGAGGTAAATGTTCGCTCAATGAATCAATGTTTGACTGAGTAAACAAATGAAGAGATGAATTGACTGACCTTTAAGATTTTATAACTTTGAGATTACTACAGCAGAATAATTAAAATTTTTTTCTAACTCCCGTTTTCTATTGCTATATTGCTGTGAGTGAAAAATGTTGAGGAAGAGTTAGGCTAAATCTGTCAGTCAAAAAACTTCGTAAGAAAATCAATTAAGTAACTCAAAATCATTTCTGTACTTTCAGAAAAAAAAGAAAGCAGCTGCATGATGATATTTTTAATTGAATTCAGAAGCTATTACCTACACGAACCTTTAATTTATTCTTACCCAGTCAATCGAAAACAATTTAAGCAAAGCAGAATCTGTTTTCTTCTAAGTTGCAACTGAGCTGAGAGCTGTCATGCCAAGTTTCACCCAGTGTGAATTTCAGCAGCTGAATGATAAACACCAATGAAAAAAAAAATTTTTAGATTGCCAGCAGGACTGCTTTAACCAAGTTTATGCGACCTGGCAGCAATCTAAGAAAACCAATATTCTGTTGCTAATTGCCCATCTAAAAGGCTAGAGAGGAAATTATAGAAAGATGTAATCTTTTTAATAATTTTCCCATTAACCCCTCTCTTACCCATGAAAGGGCAAACACAGACGGTTCAGAGAATCTCAATTCCATTAAAGTGGGGAAAAAGAGATTGACTCCCTAAAGAAATGGGGTTAGTGATTCTATGCAAATAGCTTACCCCCATGTAGTAATTTACAAATGAAGTGTGTCAAAGTGACAGAGAGGGAATGTTTCCAGAGGCTGAAGTTGTGGGAGCCCCAAACCCCAAATTGATGCCAATACCTGTCAGCTATTTTGCAACCTTGTCTCCACTGGTTCATTCTTTTACATATCACAGGTAAGCAAGTCAGAAAAGCTTACAGTCTAATGTGAATCAGAAGAGAAACCGGCACACAAATAAGCAAAATCATCAAAGATAATTGTGCGTTGAAAAAAATTTCCAACACGGTGACAGAGTATTTTCAGAAGACTTATAGGGTGAATAAGAAAGGACTTTCAGAGCATTCTTTTGGTGTAAGGTCTTACATATTACAAATGTTCTCTTTCTTTCTCTCTCTCTTTATTTCTCTCTCTCTCTCTCTCTCTCTCTCTCTCTCTCTCTCTTTCTCTCTCTCTCTCTCTCTCTCTCGCTCTCTCTCTTTCTCTCTCTCTCTTTCTTTCTTTTTTAAGTCAGATCTAACCATGTTCCTGTCAATATTAGCTGATGAAGACTCCCAACAACTGGAAGCTTACTCTCTTTTCCAGACAACTCATGATGAGTTTGTAGAAAGGAAGGGAATGAGGAAAGTTTTAATACAATGGCTGAAATCAGCCAACATGAGAATACAAGGAGAAAACTCACTATTTCCTTTGACCATGGGGTAGGTAAACTTTCCTTAGAAAGGCTAAAAAAAGGAATGTTAAAGAAAAAATTGAAAATTTTAATTTCAACAACTTTCAGAGCTTTTGCTTTTAGAAAGACACCACTTAAGAAACAAAAAGGAGGAGTACAGACTAGGAGAAAACATCTAAAATATATATATATATATATATATATATATATATATATATATATATATATATATATCTCCAACATATTTTGTGTGTGTATCCAATATACATGTGTGTATGTATATGTGTATATATATATATGTTTATATATACACATACATATATATAACATATAGAACACATGTGCGTTTTGTATGTCATATATATCTGGAAAAGGAAACATAGACTATATGAAAAATCTTAGATATCAATAAGAAAACAAACAACTCAGTTTTTAAATAGACAAAAGATTTGAACAGGAACTTTACAAAAGAGGATACACAAATGGCCAATAGAACATGAATTCAACATCATCAGCCATGAGAGAAGTACAAATTAAAACCACAATGAGATAGCTCTTCACATCCACTAGAATGGCTAAGATGAAGAAGAGTAATTATATTAAGTAGTAAGAATGTGGAAAAACTGGAACTCTCATACACTGCTGGTGTACACACAAAATCATATAGAATGTTCATACAAATTTTCTTTATAATAGCTAAAAACTAGAAATAGTCCTGCTGCCCGTCACAGGCAAATAGATAGCAAGTTGTGTTGCATCCATAGAGTGGAATACTACTCAGCAGTAAAATAAATGAACTACTAATATGTAAAACAACACAGATGAATCTCAAAAACCTGTTGAGTAATATAAGTCAGGCACAAAGTATATGCTGTATGATACCGTCTATATGAGATTCCAGAAAAAAGGAAATCTAATCTATAGTCATAAAAGATCAGCAGTTGCCTAAAACTATGGGTGAGAGCAGACTGGCTGAAAAATAGTGTGAGGGAAACCTTGGGGGATAATGGAAATGTTCTATATCTTAACTATGGTAATGTTTATACACACACACACACACACACACATTTGTCAAAACTCTAAAAATGTACACTTAGGGAGTGATCCAACATGGTGGAATGATAAACATTGTGCCTAATTCCTTCTGTGAACATATTAAAATTACAATTAACATAGAACAATCAACCTGGAGAACCATCTGAAGTCTGACTGAACAGGAGTTTTATAACTAAGGATATAAAGCAGCCATGTCGAGACTGGTAGGAAGGGTGGAGATACAAAACGGGCTGGTCCCAAACCTCTGTGTGGTGGTTGAGAATCAAAATGTATATCTCGGCTGCACAGGTTCCCCCAGGAGGAGTGAGGGACCCTAGCCCCCCCCCCCCCACATTAGGCTCCCCAACCCGTAGTACTGGTGCTGAGAAGAGGAGCCCCCACAACATCTGGCTGTGACAAATAGTAGGGATTCCACCCATTCATGTGGGACAGAAGGCTATAGGAAACCCAGACATCCTTGTAAACAACCCGCACACAAACTCATTTGCTCACAGGTACTCACCTTGGGCTCCAGCAGAGGGACGGTGACTCCAGGGGGCCTTGGAGCAGACTGAGGTGTGTGGGTGCAGGGGGACTGGAATGCAGTCAGCATTTTCCTGGTGAGCAGTTCTCCTCCTGTGCAGCCGGCAGGCAGGCGCCATCTTTCCTATGTTGAGCCCACCCCCACAGACCAAATCTGAATCTGATTGGCCTGGTGAGCTCTGCTGCTCAGCTCTGCTGACTCAGCTGGGACGCTGCCCCATCCAACTCCCACACTGGTGGAAGCACTTTCTCCGAAAGCAGCCAGCCCCTCCCAAATTTCACTCTTTCTTGGGAAACAATCTGAGTTCATAGGTGCCAGGTGGGTGGATATTGGCCTCAGTGTGCTCTGAGACTTTTGCTGAGTCACTCCAGGCTTAGCACTGGCACCAAACTGAGTCTACATTCACCTGGTGACCACAATTCTTCCCATCTTAATGATTCCCTGAGACCCTGCCTCATCCGATTCACGTACTCCAAGAGGCTTTATCAGTGGCTGAAGCTTAAGGGAGCTGGCAGGTGGCAGCAGGCCTCATGATGTCCTAGCTTTTTGCAGAACTACCTGAGGCCTGGTACTGGTGGTAGCTATCTTCAGTTCACAGTGTGTCCTCAGTTCACAGTGTGTCCTATGTGCCTCCACTTTTAGCACAGGAAGTGAACAATCGTGAATAGCTTTATACCTTCTACTAGGTAATTCTGGCTGGTTACAGGCAATGGGTGACCTGGGCCTGCACTGGAGCACTTCTCAAGAGGCCCCAGAATGAACATACTTGGAGGTTGGCTTCAAACCACAGCAGAGCATCATCCAGTTAACTCTACAAGCCACACATGCAAATGGCGGCTTCAACAGGCACCAGAGCCAAGGGCGGTGAATCCCACTCAGTGGGGTAAGCCTCCCACACAGCAGCCCACAAGCTGTGGACATGGCCAAACCCAACAGCCAGTCATCCTGAGGGACAATACCACTCATTGATGTGCTAATAACAATCAAGGCTCAACTATTACAGGATAGCACACACAACCCACAACCAGGGACACTCCTGGAGTACTTGGAACAGGTTACCAGGGAGACTGTGCCAAGGCCCCACAGAGCATCTACTACATAAGGCCACCTGACCTTAAAGACTAGGGAATGTAGCGTATCTACCTGATACATAGAAACAAACACAAAGAGGCAGCCAAAATGAAGAAACAAAGAAATACATCCCAAACAAAAGAACAGAAGAAGACTCCAGAAAAAGAACTAAATGAAAAGGAGGCAAGCAACACACCAGAGACAGAGTTCAAAACAATGGTTATACAGATGCAAAAGAAAATTAGTGAGAACTTCAACAAAGAGATAGCTAGCATAAAAAAAAAGGACATAGAAACCATAAAAAGAACCAGTCAGAAGTAAAGAATACAATAACTGAAATGAAGAATGCACTAGAAGGAATCACCAGCAGGCAAGATGAAGCAGAAGTTCAATCAGTGATTTGGAAGAAACTGTGACAGAAAATAACCAATCAGAAGAGGAAAAAGAAAAAAGAATCCAAAAAAATTAGGATAGTTTAAGAGACTTTGGGACAACATCAAGTATAACAACATTCGCATCACAGGGGTATCAGAAGGAGAAGTGAGAAAGCAAGGGACTGAGAATGACTGAAAACTTTCTTAACATGGTGAAGGAAAAAAACATACAAGTCCAGGAAGTGCAGAGAGTCCCAAACAAGATGAACCCAAACAGGCCCACAGCAAGACACATTATAATTAAATTGTCAAAGGTTGAATACAAAGAGACAATCCTAAAAGCAGCAAAAGAAAGGCAACTAGTAACTTATAAGGGAGCCCCTATAAAGATTAAAAAGCCCAAATAAGATTGTCATCTGATTTCTCAACAGAAACTTTGCAGGCTAGAAGGGATTGGCACAAAATATTCAACATGATGAAAAGCAAGAATCTACAATCAAGGGGAGTCTACCCAGCAAGGCTATCATTTAAAATTGAAGGACAGACACAGAGCTTTGTAGACCAGAAAAAGCTAAAGGAGTTCATCACCACCAAACCAGTATTACAAGAAATGTTAGAAAGACTTCTTTAAGATAGAAAAAAAAAAGTCAAAATTATAAATAATAAAATGGCATTAGCTACATATTTATCAACAATTACTTTCAATGTAAATTGACTAAAGACTCCAGTCCAAAAACATAGGCAGGCCAAATGGATAAAAATACAAAGTATGCTTCCTACCAGAGATTCACTTCAGATTGAAAGACACACACAGATGCAAAGCAAAGAGATAGAAAAAGTTACTTCATAAAAATAGAAACAAACAAACAAACAAAGCTGGGGTAAGAATATTTATACTAGACAAAATAGACTTTAAACAAAGGCTATAACAAGAGACAAAGAAAGGTCCAGTAATTCCACTCCCTTATAATTATCCAAAGGAACCCAAAACACTACTTCAAGGGGACCTACGCATCCAAGTGTTTGTTGCAGAATTGTTTACAATGGCCAAGATGTGGAGGTAGCTTTGTTGTCTGTCGATGGAAGAATGGATAAAGAGGAGGTGATACATATAGAGGAGGTGATACATATGGAACATTGCTCAGTCAGGGAAGGGAATGCGTTCTTGCCATCTGTGGCAACATGGGTGGACCTGGAGAGTACTATGCTGAGTGGAGTGCATCAGACAGAGAATGACAGATGCAATTTGATTTCACTTATATGTGGAATCTAAAGAACAAAATAAACAAACAAACCAAACAGAAACCAACTCATAGATACAGAGAACATTTTGATGGTTGCTAGATGGGCGGGGGGTTGTGCATGTGGGTGAAAAAAAGGGAAGGGACTAAAACGAATTGGTTGTTAAAAAGTAGTTATGGGAATGTAGGGTATAGCATAAGGAATATAGTCAATAATATTGTAATAACTGCATATGATGTCAGAGGAATACTAGATTTGTCAGAGTGATAGATAGGAGGGGGTTGGGGGCAGGGTTAAAAAGGTGATGTGATGAAGAAGCACAAATTTTAGTTACAAAATAGCCATGGGGATGTAAAGTGAAGCAGGAGTAATATAGTCAATAATATGGTAATAACAAAGTATAGAGCCAGGTGGGTACTAGACTAGTCAGGGGGATCCTTTCTTCAATTATATAAATGTCTCACCACTATGCTGTACACCTGAAATTAATATAAACTAATGTTTAATGTCAATTACAATTAAAAAATTTAAAAGGGGGGGAAGGTGAAGGGGGACTTGTGGTCCAAATTTTCAGGAACAAAACAAGTAAGTCATGAGATAGTAATAAATAGCATGGGGAATATACAACATAGTTTATAATATTGTCATAGAATGGTACGGTGTCAGATGATTGCTGGACTTATCATGGTGATCACTGTTTTAGGTGTATAAATGTTGAATAACTATGGTGTACACCTGAAACTAATATAATACTGTATGCTAGCTATATTTTAATAAAAATCTTTAAAAAGTAAATAAAAATATACATGTAAAAGGATCACATTTTGTTGTGTGTACATAATAATAAAGTTGATTTTAAGTCAATAATGCTTTTTTAAAAAACTAGCTTCTTTCAAAAAGTGATTTTAATGTTTGCTTATAACACATTAGACATTACCATAAATATGGTTCTGTAATTCTTAACAGTAAGACTTACAGAACCATATTTATCTATGTTACCTTTTCTTAACTGATTTGATCAAGGAATGCCTAGTGGAACACAGTTTGGGAAATGTTACATTAATTGATCAATGTCAATATGGAGGGAAGTTTCTTAGAGCTTTTCATCATCAATATGTATTTTAAATCTCAAAAAGGGTAATTAGTATGTAGCTTACTAACACGTAGCAAACATGTATTTGAACATGGCACTCTTTTTTTCACCTGCATCTTGCAAAATTCTCATTCCACTCCATTTTGTTCCAAAATCAGTTTTCTATGGTTCTTCTAAAAAGCTTGCTTCTCAACTCTATTCTTATAAACAACTGGGACTGGCCATGTAGTGAAAAAAAAGTATTGTCAAATTTTCAGATGACACACACTAGTTTAAAAAAAACAGCAATAGGCAATGCTATAGAATTTGAATTCACTGAGATCTGAATAGGCAAGGTTGATGAGATTAAAAACTATTTGGTTTGAAAATTCAATTAGTTAAGTGTATATGTTTTGTGGGGGACAGAGGAGAGCAGGCTTTGGAGTTTTAGTTGACAATAAATTTAACCAAAAACATACAATCACAGGATCCAAAAGCAATTCAATCCTAGTCTACACTATTAAGGGAATGGTGTCAAGAACAGTAAGAAGTAAGGCAACCTTTGTAGATAAGTACCATTGCAGATCTACAAGATGGTGAAAGGCCTGGGAATAATGGCAAAGGAAGAACATTCCAAGTCTGTAGAAAAGCACACACAGGTATAATGGTATTTGCCTCCAAATATGTGGGGAAATTTCATGGCATATCATTCAGGCATATCGATTGCTACCTTCTTGACTTATTTTTAAGAGCTCTGATAGTGCCTAAGTCGGATTATCTTAATCAGAGTGGAAATTTGTTCATAAACTTCACAGGATATGGGAGGATCAGGTTCGAAAAGGATGGAGGGAGCTCTGAGACTGGGCAGCCAGAAGTTCAGCAGGGGTCACACACAGGAGAAATCTGCCACTGTCACTAAAGATAAATGACCAGCACCTGCCCCCATGTTCTTGCAGTTACTCATGATTCAAAATCCCTTTGGAGAACATTCAATGAGTTGGATCAAAATCATGTGCCTAGCCCTGGCTGGATTTATTTTGTGTTCTTCCAGAGAACAGAACTAGCAACTGAGATGGTTGTTGGTTTATGACACTATAAAGCTGTACCTGTTTGAAGAAGAAGTTTATATTAAATGAACTCTTATCAAAGATTCTTTCTCAGTGTGAGAAAGGCAACAATTACTCACACGTTCAGTCAGAACTTTAAAATCAATAATGGGCAAACAAGGAGATTGTAGGAGTGCAATATAACACTTAACTTTATCAACATGGAAACTGGGACCTAGAGAGATCAAATGACTTTTTTTCAGGGGCTATCAATGAGTAAATATCAAAAGAAGCATAGAACCCAGCATCTCCATGTCTTCAACCATCCTTCTGTATTATAAAATACTGCTTTCTTTTACGAACTGAACAATCTCACTTAGTGATAGAAATATAAAATATACTGAGATTCCCAAGTCTACTCACTGTTGATAGAATTAATGTGAACATAAGACACTATGGTCATGTGAGGAAGGGGGAAGAGATTAATTGGCAAAGGTGGAGACAAGATGAAAAATCCATCCAAACCGAAAAAAAATTTTCAAATGTGACCTCAAATTTACCCTTGGTTTTGATGTTAACCTTTTTCCGGTAATTAAAGTTTGAATGTTTAAGAAAAAACAATGCTTTTCCTACTTGCAAGACCTTAGGTAAATGTCACTATGAAGGCAAATTATTTTTCATCTGCTTAGTAAACTTTTTGACTGATGAAAAATCAATACTTTACCAATTCTTTTTGCAGGTGGTGTTTGTCTGATATGTCTCCTATGTCACCTGGAAACAACAGTTTAAACACCACTTGAGTGAGAAAAATTGCCTATGTCTGGTCTGGTACTGTTTAAAATGGATTTGAAGCTGATAGGTGATTACCTATGAGCCAGGCAGATAAGGCACTTGCTTGAAAAAAATTTTGAGGGACAAATCAATTATTTGTTGTAACCTTTTTCAAGGTCCATGAAGAAATTAACTTTAATTATCACTTGGTTGCCAAAACGTAGCAAATCCACCCTTCCTGAGCAAGAAGGATAAACCATACCAGTCACTGAAAGCAATTCTTTCATATATCAAACTATTGAAACTAGTAGATTAAACCATTAGACAGTTTTCTCTAAAGGAAAGGGTACATTATATTAATCCTTCCTCTTCAATATAGACGCAAGAAAAATAAAGGTTTCCTTAAACAGTGCCAAGATATCAAGATAAAAGAAAGAAACCTCAGTCATTCAACGCCTCATGTATAGTATAACTCTGTGACCTCTCACTTCCTTTCAAATTGATGTAGGATATAGATTCTTTAAAGGCTCCCATCCTGAAAGTAGTGTCACTTTACAGCCAAGGAAATAGCATAACCCAGAAGCACTCAAATCAAGATAAAAATAAGAAAAAAGAAACAGGATATTAAGTAAGGGAAAGAGAAGCCAATCCAAAAGTTTGAGCCCCTCATCACTAGTACTATTCTCTCCGTATAATTTCTGGGTTTGTTCTCTAATAGCAACTCAATGGTCCTCTATTCTATTACTCAGCATCTCCAGTCCCTTCCTCTCACAGTTGGAATCCTACCATTTGGCTCATTCCAGATATTACCAATGCCAGCCTGTTTACCACCCTGTAATAAGGGCACCCTGTCAGAAGGGCTCTCATGGCTCCTTCTTAGCCAGCTCAATTTTCTTCCAGTGGAGCTCACACTAGGCAAGATTCCATCCAGAGTTGCAAGCAACAAACTTCTTTCTCATTTGAATTTCACTCTTAATTCACCTTGAGATGTTTGTTGGTCACGATCGTCCTTTATATCCCTGATGTTTCAAGAGGAAATGCTCCTACTGAACTAACTGTGGGAATCAGCTGGGAGGAACACTGTTTGCACAGCACTTTTTCAGAATAACATGGCAGGCTTCCCAATTCATAGCCACCACATCCTGTGGAAGCAACAAACTGTTTAAAAAGCCAACAACCACTTTGAATTAGAAAATTCTGTGGGGGCTCAGGGCAGAAAAGCTTTCATTTCTAGAATCTAGAATAGTGGGCTTCTTACATCCTGATCCAGATAGATCTCACACAAAAGCTTCTTGACCCCCTCCCACTGCCGGAAAAATGTCTCACTCATCACAGTGTACTTGTTTTCTCTCTATTCTGTTTCATTTTAATGCTGTGTGACCCATTACACTGATTTTATGACCCTCACGTTGGGCACAATCTAAAAAGCCCAGTCTAGAACTGGAGACCCTCTCTTAATCTGGAGTCCTTTCAAATGGCCGTGTTCTAAAGATTCTAAAGCAAGGCAGAACATTTGAAAAGAATCTTGTCTTGTCAAGTTATTTTACATAATATACATTTGCCAGTTGATAGGCTGTTTATCACTTTGCCATATTCAGTACAGGTGATATTTTAAAGCACTTTAGAATCTCTGTTTTTCCACTTGAGCAGCAGAATTCCTGAAGACCAGGAAGCCCTCAGGCCTGGCCTCTTGCCTTGGACACAACTTGCAGGCCTGCCCTGGTTATTATAGATCCTTCTCTGGTTTGTGTGACCTTTCCCCTAGTGAGCCTTATTTCCATGAACAGAAACTAGATGTCTGAGAGCTGACGGCATGGAAAGTGACTGCTGCTCCACAGCAGTGACCCTTCACCCAGTAAACTTCCCCTTGTTGACTCCACCGCCAGACGGTGCAGCCCAGGCTGTCGATGTGGCACAGACCTTTCACCTACTTAGCTGGAGCGAGGCACAACATCTGCTTAGTTTCTGCCAAGACTGGTTACCTTTTTTCTTCCAACACATTGTTGATGAAAACTGTGTGCTGCAGAGAGGAGCTTAATTTTTATTTTTAAACAAAAAGTGAAGCTATGAATTAATACCATTACTAAAGAAAACAATCCCTTTGTTCCAATACACAGTGCACTTCAGGTGCCTGTGTGTTGAAAGAAGAGGTGAGAGAACCCTGCTGTCCCGAGGGTGAAAGAACACAGAAGAGGAGCCAGCCCCGCACCTTTCCTCTTTAGAGTCAGCACTACTGAAACACAGCCAGTCCCCTTTTCATCAGTTGAGAATATAAACACGTTCTCCAAACTCAGTGCTGTTAGATCCCCACGTTTATTTTCAAAATGGAAGGATCTAAACTGGAAAGACGTCTGGGTTTGTGTCATTACTGTTCAAGCTAAAGACAGTCTAGTTTTCTCTCTGGCAAATTCTAATCGGCTCTGCACATGAGGGGACACTGGAAAAAAAATCAGTGTCCTTGAAGAAACAAGCTGTTGAGTTTTCAGCATCTCTCAGGTTTGTTTTTAAACTCAGTTTCACACAGTTGCCTGGTTTTGGCCAAGACCAACAGGCATTCTTAGTTCTAAAGTGTCAGAAAGGCTGATGTAAAAAAAAGATCTTAGAATTCCCAAGCCCCAGAAGAGTGTGGCAAAGACTTCTGCTTAAAGAGATTTAGAAAACCCATGTTTCCTAGTAGCTAATAGACTTCATATTCCTCTGCCTCAATTTTCCCTCTAAAAGTGCAAGCATTGGGTTAAATGAATGGCTTTCATGTTTTCTGTTGACAGTCTCACCAAGGGGCAGTTCTTCCTAGTGGAAAGGGGAGGATGAAGGTGGTGGTGCTCAGCAGTCCTAAACTCAGAGGATGCTTGGACCCCCAGCCCAGGAGTAACAAGGGGTTGCGTCCCTCAAATCTGATTCACTGATCTCTAGAGTGCTATGTTGAGAAGAACCCTGAGGCCAAAGGAGACTAAACAGGAAATGATGTTATCATCTATTGTTGGTGTTGGCCACCATTGGAGAGGGAGGAACTAACCACTTGCATAATACACCCTTGCTTGTATTTTTTAAACAACGTTTTACTGTGACATCTGGGTGTCTGTCATTCTACTGCGAAACATAGACATACACTGGAGTGCACACACAAATAGGCCAGTACACATGCATCATTGAATTCACCAGGAAGAAAGGAATGTTTGTATAACTGACTACATTTTTCCATTTTAACTGGATATTCAGTGGAATGCTGACACAGTTTTGAAGTGGGTTAAGCAAAGAAATCACAAAAGGAAGTGACCTCTAAAATTTGTCTTTCAGATGACCTGGTGCTGACTGCATTTGTTTTATTATCCTGAACACCAGAAAAGGTTGTCTAAGGCAGCCAGTCAGTGCTGCACAAACCCAGACTAGATTTTAGCAAAACTTGGAGTTTTCCAAGTAAGAGATTTCTATTTGGACTCTGTGCATGTGTGTGTGTGTGTGTGTGTGTGTGTGTGTGTCTGTTAGTGGTGGAGGGGGGGTGTCATGGGGAGAAGAAACGTCTTGTTTGGTGATAATCTCAGAAAAATTAGGCAATGACAGCAATGAAGAGAAAAGTTACAAGACACAGAACTGGAAGCAAAATTTCAGCTGATGATAGCTCAATGTCAGTCCACATAAGACAAAGGGCAGAAATGATAAGGGAGAGAAAGAGACAGTTGCAGGCTTCTTAGGTCTGGAGTCTCCAAACTTCTTGGTATGCCCAAGGGGGTTAGAAATAGAAGGCACGAGAGTACTGACCCAATTCCCTGTCCTGATTCTGGCATCCAATTCGGTCAAAAGCATATTTTGAACAAATTCTTCTGCGTGTTCTTTTGCTACATCTACCCTGTTTCCCTGAAAATAAGACCTAGCCAGACAATCAGCTCTCATGCATCTTTTGGAGCAAAAATTAATATAAGGCCCGGTATTATATTATATTATATTATATTATATTATATTATATTATATATATCGTATTATATCATATTATATCATATTATATCATATTGTATCATATTGTATCATATTATATTATATTATATTAAAGACCTGGTCTTATATTGTAGTAAAATAAGACCAGGTCTTATATTAATTTTTGCTCCAAAAGACGTATTAGAGCTGATTGTCCAGCTAGGTCTTATTTTCGGGGAAACATGGTATTTTCATTTTGACTCTTGAAATAAAGTTTATTTTCTTTATAATTAACTATAACACTTCATTGTTTAACATTTGGAAAAACACACACAACAAGCAAATATAAATATTGATCATTCTACCACCCAAAAATAACCACTATGGACATTTTGGGGTGTTTTCTTTATATACATATATGTTTATGCATTATGTTTGTACATATAATATTCAAAATAGTAACCATGCATGTTTTCTACTAACCTTCTTATAAAACCATGACGTCCTCACTCATGGGCAGCTGGATCGTGACTCACAGAAGCAGCCAAAAATACTTCACTAGTTTGGGAAATCTGCTTTACTGAGGAATTGAGATAAATGTTTTCTTTTCTTCTCAGATCCCTAAATCCTATGAATGGTTTCTACATTAACCCCTCTTAGGGTTCATTTGAGCTGTTGTCAAGCTTTCTTCAACTTTTATTCTCTTTTGCACCCTCAACCAAAGAATCGCTTCTAGCTTACGAGGTGATAGTACAAAGCTTGATGTGATTTACTGCATATTTTCCTTCAAGGCCTAGGCCTTTGAAACTCATTTTCTGCACCAAGACCCTAAGAACATCGCAAGAGTAGAAATGGCTGCATGGAGGATTCGGCAGACAGGCCAGAATCAGCTTTCTAGACTTCCGTGCAGCCCAATGTAGTACAGTCACAACAGAGGGGTACTGAAGAGGTTGGACATGAGACTGGTCCACTATGTTTTAGGAACAACAGAATGGAATGCTGCCCATGTACCTAAGAGGAGAAGGAGACCACAGAGAGAGAGAGAGAAAACTAGACCCAAGTAGTTCTTTTGGATGAAATAAGGGATGATAAAGCAGCAGTGTTAACCAACAAACTAGGACCAGATTTGATGAGAAACATCTCAATAGATGCTAGCATGACTAGATGACACCAAGCACTATATATCCACCTGCCCTGTAATTTTGGGCCTATATGAACTCCTGAGAACATGGATGCAGCCCTGGGGGAAAGGGTACAATCTCACATTAACCAAGAGGTCTTAGAATAGACACGAAACTAATTTGTATGAAAACAAAAGAAAACAAAATGTTTCAACACTTACACATTTGGCATTTATGGACTGAGATTTGTACCCACTCTATATATTTAGAATGGCTTAACTAGGGTTGGTTCACCCAGTGAGAGAGAGAGAGAGAAAGAGATTCCCAGGAGTATAATTATGGTGTTGACCATGGAGTCCACACTGGATAAGAGGAGAAGACATAAGAGGGATGAAAGAAGGCAAATGGAAGGCCCAGTAAGTATGAGATGCCGCACTTGAGATGATAGGTGAGTCAAATACTCCAGAAGCATGGGAAGTGGTACACAGGGAGTGGGGTGCTTGTATTTGATATTTTGGATGTGGTGGTATTATTTTTGAAGACAAGTTCTCTGCTATGATCATTTGGGGATGGGTAGCTGAGGTAGACTGTAATATACATTGGTAAGGTGAAGATCTTGATGAATTGAGGGGTGAAAGTGTAGGTGAACCATTCACAGTAGTGTTGAAATCAGTAAGAATGATGACAACAATCATGCTGGTAAGAAAATAGCACGGTACTTGATAGAAGGCAGCGATGAAAAGGTAGTTAGTGGTATTGTATAATGCCTTGTCTTCAAAGGTCCTGTGGTTTTTAAAGGAGAATGGAAGAGTAATGTTTTGAATGCAGAGAAGTCACACAAATAAGGTGTGAAAAGCAGAGAACACCCATCTCACCTTCAGGCCATGAAATACTTTCAGTTGAGAAGAAAAGCCATCTACACTTAAGAGGTTACATGATACATGGTGTCCTCAAGTTGTGACGAGAATATAAAGGGATATTCAGAGGAGAAATTAGGGTTTCAGGATGTTTGAAGACAAAAGATGAGTTCCAGGAAGCGAAATGGAAATGTTTGTAAGAGGGCAATGCAAGTGAGATACTAGGCCAGATTGGGGGAATTCACAAAACAATCTGAAAAAGAAACTAGTCAAAGATGGAAGAACTAGGGGAATAAATATCAGGTGGTCCCTGAGTTAAATCAGGACTTGAAGCACGATAGGACTGGTCCAGGCAGACTGTGAGATGTGACGGTACCATGGAAAGTCCAAAGAGTCATTTAGCTGAACCATGTAGAACCAAATGGCCACTGCTGACTCCTGCACCTAGATGTGTTATAACAGCCCAGGGGAGAGGGAGCCCACCAAGAACACAAAGCTCAGGGCAGGCCTGTGTGCTTATTATCTCCTGCGGTGCTATGATGTGGTAGATGGGGAAAAAACACAGGGAAAAGAAAGATGCTTGTTCATTTATTACCAAGACAGAAGAACAAGAAGTGGAAAAAGGTGAGAATGAAAGAAGTAATAAAGCAGGGGATCTAGGGTGGGTAGGGAAGACATGGAACACATAAAATGAATTATCAATAGCAAAAGGGATTTTCATGAATGTCACAACAGGATTATAGAGAATCAGGGAACGAGCTAAATGAAAAAAGAAGGGACAGTGTATTGGGATCAGGGAAAAGGGAATCACTGGCCTTCATGTTTTCATAGATTGAGGTGGTTCTGACTGATAATCAGGCATGTGGAGTGGCCATGGAAATGGGTACTAACAGAAATGCAGCAGTGTCAAGGTCACTGGAATTAAAGAACTCAAGGAACTGTGAGAATAGAACGTTAAATAATTCATCCACCTGACCTTTGAAGTTGCCTAGGGTTATACTGCTTTCCAGGATCCCCATTTTACTTTTCAATTTACTCATGGGCCAAGATACCCATGAGTAGACTATCATCACTCATTGCATGGCATTTATGTCTAGAAACACTCTCTCCACCTTACCCTTCCAATTCTTTGCACTTAGGTGAAAGAATCACACAGGACCACCAGAACTGGCAGTAACATAGTTAGCAAAAGCAGTGATCTAGTTCCTAGCTGCCTCGACCCACTGTTGCTTCATCTCATAATCCCATTGGAGAAGAAAAATGTAAGGGATAATAAGTGCTGGGGAACAACCTTTCCCAGAGCAGTGTATTTCATACACTTTCACTGTTCAAGAACTATTAATGGCTCTAATTTATAAAGCACTGAGACATGCCCCATGGAGAGCATAATATGGAGATACAAAGTAAGAAGTGAGACTTCTTTCTTCCATACACCTCCAATACCATGATTCAGAGTTTGGTGTGGTTCCTTTACAGTCTCTTTACATACATACATCAACCCATATTCACATATACAGTCTCTCTCTCTCTCTCTCTCTCTCTCTCTCTCTCTCTCTCTCTTTCTCTCTCTCTCTCTCCCTCTCTCCCTCTCTCCCGCTCTCCTTCTCTCCCTCTCTCTTTTCTTCTCCTCTCTTCTCCTCTCCTTTACCCCCTTTCTTCCTTTGGTTTCATAAAAATTTTATCATCCTATATACACGATGGTCTGTGACACATTTTTCACAATTAACAAAATGTAGAGGACAATTTTATAACATAGATGAAATCAGTCTAGATATTCTGGTAAGCAGATGCTGAGACTGGAGTGTAAGAGGGTTTAGGGTCTTTGTTTGGTAGAAATAAAAGCATACATTCACTTAGTCTGTGGCTGTATAACACATACCTGGGGCCATATTAATCTTCTCTAGCAAAAAATACCATGTCTTGCATAGCAGTTACCATCTCTTGAGATACTTATGAAGAAGGAACTAATCTCCATCATTCCTACCAAGATACTATATTGTTTTGTATTTGCTGTCTTAGTCGGGAGCAGTTTCAGAGGCTTATACTTGGCTTTGCCCACTGTGACAGCTAATATGGGATTACTTAAAATTCCAATCGTCAGGTATGTAAATCCCCATTATATATATGAGGTCTGACAATGAAGTTCGCAAACTTGTTGCAATGATGTTGCTAACTTTTTTTGATATCAGGTGGATTATTCATTATGAATTTGTACCAAGAGTTAACCAAGTTTACTATTTGGAAATGCTGAAAAGACTGCATGAAAAAGTTAGACGAAAATGACCTGAAGTTTTTGCCAACAATTCATGGCTCTTACATCACAACAGTGCACCAGCTCCCATGGCACGATGAGGGAGTTTTTAGCCAGTAAACAAATCACTGTATTGGAACCCCCTCCCTACTCACCTGATCTGGCCCCCAATGACTTCTTTCTTTACTCAAAGATAAAGGAAATATTGAAAGGAAGACATTTTGATGACATTCAGGACATCAAGGGTAATACGACAACAGTTCTGATGGCCATTCCAAAAAAAAGAGTTCCAAAATTGCTTTGAAGGGTGGACTAAGTGCTGGTATTAATGTATAGCTTCCCAAGGGGAGTACTTCAAAGGTGACTGTAGTGATATTCAGCAATGAGGTATGTAGCACTTTTTCTAGGATGAGTTCACAAAAATAATTGTCACACCTCAGTATATTCAAGGACCAGGGAAATATCTTTTATCTCTACCCAATGTAGGATTTCTCTAATGGGAAACATTTGCTCTGGAGCTCCCAGCTGGGTTGGTGGAGGAATGGCCTATGTAAGGCTAAGGGGGAGGAAGCAGCATTGGGTAGGGACAGTGGTACACATATGACCCTTTGAAAGGAAATAGGGGGTGGGAAGCAGAATTAAGCAGGGACAGACTCAGACCTGACAAATCTGCTCATACATCTGTCTGCAAATCTGGCAGAGCCTCGACCAACCAAGAGAGGTCCTCAGAGCAAAGAATTCCCATTAGTTGAGTCCCACGTTGAGGAGAAATGGCCAGCCCTAGGTGCTTATCTATCACTGCAGACTGCATAGGTAGAGTGTGACCTCGGTTCAACTACTGCCTGGATCTCAAAGGCTCTGCAGCTGGATGCTGTCCGCTGACTTCACTTCTTCCTTGCAATCCACAGCAAGTATTTTAGTGTATGGGTACATCATTTATTTATTCTTCCCCCAAGAGTAGACAAGTTGTTTGTTTTCAAATTTTTGTTCTTACAGGTAATATGGCAATGGACAGTCTTCCACATATCTTTATGATCTCTGTTGGTAAAACTGTAGGATAAGTTTCTGGAAGTGGAATACGCTGAAACATGAGGTACCTATCATTGAAATTTTTATAGACTGTACCAATTACCTTCAAAAAAATTTGCCAATTTTACACTCCCACAAATAGTGTAGGAGAATCTTCATTTCCCCAGGACTTGCCAACATGAGATGTGTTTAGCCTTTTTCATTATTTGCCAATCTGATGGCAGAACAATGATATCCCATTACCTTATTACTTTTTATTTTCCTACTCACTCTTTAGTATGAGCATGCTGCCTTTATTACATATTTGTTTTGCTTCTTCAGTTAATTGTTCATTTCCTTTGCTCATCTTCCCTTATTACTTGTACAAGCCAACATGAAACACAATTGGGAAGAGTGCTAAGTCTGTATTTGGAACTAAGACAAACATTTTTTCTTGTCTTTCCACAAAAAACTCAAGATGTATCAAGATGTAGCTTCAGGATTCACTAGCTTTTTTCCTGATGACATTGGAGCTACAGATGCAAAAAAGAATAAACTATTTTCTTTTGGTGTTGCTTTAGTGAGGGAAGGATTTGGCCTTGATAACCAAGAGCAAGGAGGCCAAGAATGAAACCAAGTGCTGCTCCAGAAGGAAGTATTATGCACAGAAAGAAAAAAAAAAGGTGAGATACAGGTTAATAGGAGCCTTGTGTAGAAAAACTGGGGAGAGGCTTTCAGCCATTTATCTTCATTTCTCAGAAACAGCTTAATAGCCTTTGAGTTCTCATCTTTCCTTAACCAATAATGACAGCCATGACTGTTTCCCCAGTGGTTTCTCATTAACTCAAAGTGTTGCTAAACAAACTCATCATTTGTGTTCCCCTGTCCTCAGTCAACCTATCCTTTGACTTCCCTGCTTCTATTAATGAAATCACTCCCTCCCAGTATTACAGGCTTAGAACACCAGAGAACTTTAAAAAAATTTTTCCTTCTCAGATTTGACAAAGGCTAGAGAGTCTACCAACAAAATGGCCCTTTTCATTCTCTCTCCCCATTGCCCCAACACCTTTCCTGTTTGTCTGCCTATGAACTTCTATTCAATCTTTGTAACTCAGGTGACATGTCACCTCCTCCAAAGAAGTCTTTCCTGACTGCTTATCCTCCCCCACCCCCCAAAGAGCATACCTCATATGCATCGCACTATTTTTTCTTTAGATTATTTACATATCTTTCTCCTATACTTGAAGACAAGGACTATGCTTTTTTCATTTTTATGTCCCCAGCACCTGTAATAATGCCTGATACATAATGTTGTTGAATGAAATCTAGTTGCACTGAATTTTTAACTGCTAACAAATTTGAGCAGGGAGCACATTGCTCTCTGCTTAACAAGATTCAACTGTTTCATGCGGCCTGCTCCTGGGATCTCAATGCCCTCAGACCAGATTTAAGACTTCCATGATATAACCCTAATCTCCCATTTCCCCCTACCTAAAGGTACTGTAGACAGCAGCCAGGCTAAACTAGCTATCCTTTCTCTACTATATCCCTAGCTGCTACATTTGTGCTTTTGCTTACGCTTAGACATCCTTTCTCATTGTCTACTAATAACTTGCCAAATCTTGCTCATCCTTCTAAGGTCATCCCAGTTCTCAGAGGAGGCATTCCCTTACCCCCAACAACGCTCACCCCTGAACTCCATTGGCATCACCACCATCCAGTTCCATTACTGTCACCACCAACATGACACGTTGATTGATCTCTTTTATGAACTGTTTTTTAATGCATTATTTGTGAGTTCTTTGCCCGGAGGATTCAATGAAAGTCTCATAAGTTGAAAAACAAAACAAAGTTGGCTATTGTTTTCCATCACCCACTATTAGTCTGAGACACTTGAGAGAAGATGTTTTTGCACCCATCAAGGCATCTAGTCCAACTCCTGGCACCTAACATCCTCTAAAACACCAATTATAAAAAACATCAAAAAGTGATTTAGGCCATGCTTCCCCCAATGTCTTCACTAATATGCTTTCACCGACATTCACTTATATTCCCCAATAGAAGAGTGCACCATCTCTTACAATCATCACTTTCTCAAAGAGACCCTCCTTGCCCACCAAATCTAAGGAAGATCCAGCCCACTATAATCTTCATACGCATTTTCTTCATAGCTCTTGTCCTAATTTAATGTACATGCTTATCATTCATTTGTTTTTGCAATGTCTATTTCCCCCACAAGTCTATACTCTCCCTGAGGAAACAGATCATGACTGTTCCTGGCTGAGATAGTCACTTCTTAAATAATCATTTGCCTGTTACATATTTTGTAAGTATTTTCTCTAAGTCTGTTGATCCTTTTTTAACTTTAAATATTCTATAGTCAAACCTGTTCATCTTTCCATCATGGCTTTTGAAGTTCCTGTTATGTATATTTTCAGTTGCTTCCTTGGAATATGATCCTAGCAGTGGAAATGTTGAATAGGCATCTCTTTAAGGGTCTTGATGCATTTTGTCAAGTTAGACATGCCCAGCCCTCTGGCAAAAGTGTGACTTGCATTCTTAAAGCTCTACCAGTAGCCTTTTGTTAACAGGTTTTGCCAGGTAAGTTGGATAGAATTCATTTATTCTAGGTAAGCATGCCCCTGAAAACTTCAGGAATTGAATACCTCAAGCAGAGATGCTATGTACTTTACTGTGACAAAGGGAAACTTTGTCACACTCCCCCCTGACCATTAGCACCAAATCATTTGATAGTCCTCTCATGATTAACCTTTCCTCAAATGAATGCTCAGATTTGTCCATACCCATTGCCCCCAAATAAGTCCCTTTATTTTATTTCTGTAGCAACTGGATCGCCTCCAAGATTTGTGGTCAGCCTGAAAATGAGTCACTCTCTAATCATGGTACAGGTTTCCCCCGCTCTCCAAAAGTAAAGTGTTCCTATGAAATCTTTCTTAAGCTAAAGTGGCATTAAGGGAAAAAACAATTACCATTAATTTATATGGAAAAAACTTTGAGCATTCCCAGACCCCAAAAATAAGCTACCAAATCTTCTTAATTATATCCAGTTTTATGCTAAGTGTAACATCCTCACAGGCTCTCTTAGACTTTTATGATACCTTAGCACACATCTTGCTAACAGAAGCACAAAATAAATTGAGATAAAGCACAGATGTTCACAGATACAGTTCAAAGCTAGGGTGGCTTGATGCTGAAATACTGAGTTTAGTGCCCAGGGAAGGAGCTTGTTGGTGCCACTCTCATTGCTGCAGATAAAGCTCCCTGTGAAACAAACACTGAATGTTATTTTCACTCCCCTCCCCATTTTTTTATAAAAGCAAAAATCCTCTTTGGATTTCTTTCGGTTGTTGAAAATAGGTATAGGTCTTTCGTAAAAGCAAAGTGATGTAACAAACTTTTGAAAAGCAGGGTATACCTGCAACACATAGTGTCTTAGCCAACTGGGTAAACAGCGTGACCTGGCCATTCCAGTCCAGCTACCATAAATGTTGCCAATTATAACAACAGTTCCCATAATAGAGAAATGACATTAAAGAATGTAATGCACTGTGACAGTAACCTGATAAATATTATTGGATGGGATGACATGGAGACAAAAGTTTGGTAACCCTGGTTCACATTTAGCCCTAAGGCACTCTGTGAACATCATAAGACTTCACCTGACTTTTAATCATCGCCCAACACATAGGTCAGTAGTACTGGGTAAGCCAGGCCAAGCACTCAATGGGGTTTTTCTAAATTAGAACTGCCTATAATGCATCATTTCCATTACCGTTCCTCTGCAGATTAAAGAGTATAAGTCTTTATATTACAGATTTTTGCTTATTCCAAATCCCACACACGGTAAGAAAAAGCAAATGCATGCTTTTCTATTTTGTTCTTAGGATGTAATCCAGGAAAAAGAAGGTATTTTTAGCTTAAATATACCTGCTTCATCAGAGAATTTGATTTAGTCTTTTGGCTTCTGGAACACATTTTCTGTTTTTGTTTTTGCCTTATCAAGCTAAGCAAATATGTAACAAAGGATTCAGAATATAAAAATATAACTCATAGTGGTACCAAGGCTCATTGGCAAGTGGAAATGCAATTTGTTTCCCCAACTGTTTAAGCTTGAGTAGCAATAAAGCAGGGTGGGTGGGAATCACAAAATGCATCAGACATGGTACCAACCCTGATCCTTTTCAGAGGAGGGGGTGCAGAGAGGAACAATATAAGAACACAAATAGCTACAATATAATGTCATAAGTGACAAAAGCCATATTTGGGAAAGGGAGTAAGGTGAAGCAATTAGGAGAGATCTCTTGTAGCACATAGTTTGTGCTGGACATTTAAGGATAGAAAAGAATGTCTTAGGCAAAGATATGGATTAAGAATATTTTATACAGTTGAACTGAGCGAGCAAATATTGTGATGGGAGAAAAAGGTGAGTCAGACTGACAAATTGATCCCTTTTTTATTTTGTTTTTAATTAACAGAGTTAAACCTAATGGAGAGAATGTGTTACGGCAGAGAAATAAATCAATGGCCTTTTATCTCCGCAAGAATAAGGTAATGTATTTGGGGCCGTCTCAGCAAAAACAACTTCCAGTTCCTGACGTGTGCTGTTCTCTCGCTGCAAGAACTCTTTAGGGTGCTTAGTCCCCTCGCTATCCAATGGCAGAGAAGTCCATACTTTTCAACGCAGCTGATTGGTTACTGTAAAAGCCCCGCTCTGAGCAAGGACCAATGAGCTGCTGGAGTCCAGATTCTTGGAAATAGTTTCTGGCCGGGAATGTGTGACATTGAGACAGTCTCGCACTTGTAAACAAGGACGAGTCTGGGTGGGCCCCCAGCCCACGCGATGTCGGGCCACGTCCCAAGTGGCTGACCTCCAGCTCACCTACCTCCCGATGTCCGCTTTGGCTTCCAATTACCTTCTTCACAACAGGGCAATCTGTCAGGCCAGCCGCCGGGAGGCGGGGCCCCAAGTTCTTCATCTGAGCCGATTGGCTCGGTCCCAGGTTCAGGATGTGTCTCCAAGTCCCAGTGACTCCTCCCCTTTTGGAGTTGGGGGTGGGGCGCGTGCCGGGAAACCAATAAAACTGCAGACGACGGCCGGTGGTGGCAAGTCGAGCACTTGAGTCTCAAGCCACTCGCGTCTCTGACTCGCGGCCCGACTCCTCTGCTCCGAAGCGCCCCTGAACCTCAGGCCAGATCGGTCCTTGTCTCCCGGACGCGTCCCGCCGCCTCCTCGGTGCCAGGCTCTGTCCCACTCAGCCTTCACCCTCAAGTTAACCCTAGTCCCTGCCAGGCCCCGTGGGCATCAAGATGAAGGCGGCCCGCTTCGTGATGCGCAGCGCCCGCTCGCTGAGCAGCGCCGGCCTGGTCCCCCGCGAGGTCGAGCATTTCTCGCGCTACAGCCCGTCCCCGCTGTCCATGAAGCAGCTGCTGGACTTTGGTGAGCGGAGGACGTAGGGCAACGGCGGGTGCGCTGGGACTTGGGGACCGCCTTAATTTTCAATCCCGGTGCAGGGTAGGCTGGGTTCAGCGCTAAATACCAGCTGGGGTCCCCTTTGCTGCTGAACCTGGAGCCTCGATGCCGTGCACTTTGCCTTTTCCTGGATCTGCTTTCTTTCCGACAGGTTGTGTCTGCAGGTCACTTGCAGCCCCGCTGACACTGGATGGTTTGAGCTCATCTTTCCTCTTCTTTCAGTTCAAAGCTTTCATCAACATACTTCTTGCTTTCAGTCAGCATTTAACAGTGAACGAGAAACCTCATTCCCTCACGGCTTTAGCCCTTCTTGGAGAAGATTCCTAATATGATAAAGTAGCCTCAAATTAATTGAGATTTTTATCCCTTAGCCACCCTCCACAGGGTACATCTCTGTGTTCCTAACAAATTTGTTTCTTTACCGGTATAGTTGTCCATATATTTGCATTACTGCTGAAAATATTTACAAACTTTCTGCAGTAACCTTAGGAGGCAAATTTCAAGGATTTAAATGTGTTATTATTTATCACTGGTCTGGAAACATCACGACTTCCACCTTACCCCCTTCTCTCCCACTCCAGTTTCATATCTACAACGCTGTGAACGATATCTCATTGTCATTGTGGTGTTGACCAAACCCTGCACTCTAATGAATACTAAGAGCTATTGGCTGTTCTGACTTCTTGGAAGTGAATCCTCTTCAAAAAGAAAAAAACAATAATTCTCATATTGGTCACTTAAAAAAAAAAAAAGAAAGACTATGAGGAAGATACTCCTAAATTGTCTATAAACAGTAACCCAACTGAGGGTGAAATATAATTTTATAATATATGTGTTCATTCAATATTGGATAGTTGATGCTATTCAAACATGTCACTTAGACATACTTGTTTCCAAAAATTAAATAAATGTTATTATTACAGGTTCAGAAAATGCATGTGAAAGAACTTCTTTTGCATTTCTGCGACAAGAATTGCCTGTGAGGCTCGCCAATATCCTGAAGGAAATTGATATCCTCCCTGATCGATTAGTGAATACCTCTTCAGTGCAGTTAGTTAAAAGCTGGTAAGTAGTGAACCATTCTGAAACAATCTTGAGTTTTAAGACAGTTATCTAAGTATGAATTAGTCTAAAATATTACCATCATAATTGGAAACCAGGTAATCTGAGTAGCAAATACTTTTGAAATATGTAAACATTTTGTTTCATTAATTGAGGTAAGTTATCTTAAGAGTAGTTTTAAGCTAGAAACAGACATTTTTAACTTGAAAAAGTAAATACTTTCACAATGTAATTTTTATTTCTAGAAATATAAAAAATAATTGAGTTACTATTTCAGTTTTATATTTTAAATAATAAAAGACAGAGTTTAATATTGCAAAAGGAATCTTATCCTACAAATAGATAGATATGAATGACCACTATAAGACCTGGTATATTATATTATATTATATTATATTATATTATATTATATTATATTATATTATATTATATTATATTTTACCTGGTCTTATAGTAAAATAAGACCGGGTCTTATATTAATTTTTGCTCCAAAAGACCCATTAGAGCTGATTGTCTGGCTAGATCTTATTTTTAGGGAAACATGGTATTTAGAAAGAGCCTAATCTTTGTTATTTACAAACCAATTAACAGAGCAGGCTCTGGGTTCAAATGGTGCTTTTGCCTCTTCCCAGTTGTAGAATCCTTGTCAAGTGTCTTAAATTCTCTATGCCTCAATTCTCCCTTCTGTTATTGAAGGGAGTAAAGTATATGCCTCAGTGGCATATCTGAGTATAATTGAACGAGATAATTCATTGAAAAGCACTTACAAAAGTATCTGGCACACAGCCAGCACTCAGAAAGTGTCAGTTATTATCATCTCATTTTATAAATAAGGATACTGAAGCTTAAAGAAGGTAGATAATCCAAAGGAGCAGATTTTCAGAAAACAGAGCCAGGATATGCACTGAGGCAGGTATGCACCAGAGCCACATTCTAATCCACTGACTGCACAACTTTTCGTTCTTTGATTCAAGAAACATAGGTATTACATACCCATTAAACAATTACAATCTGAAACATATGCAATCTGTAGTATTTACTGCTGCTTTCAAGACTTCTATTCACTTATGAATGGAGTAGGAAAAAATATGAAGACGTTTTTAAAAAGTTGTTTTTAAATGCTTTTCTATAAAAAGATAAAAACATTTGCCAAACAAAACAGAAAACAATTCTGATCTGGAATAAAGAAATGTAAATGTAAGTTAGAAAGTTAAAAGTTGAGTTGTAGCTTTCTTTTTAAAAGTCTTATTGTTTTCCAAATGTCTTGGAGTTGTAGTTTTTTTATTTTTTATTAAATTTATTGGGGTGACATTGGTTAGTAAAATTACATAGGTTTTAAGTGTACAGTTTTTTAATACATCATTATATGTTACATTGTGTTTTCACAATCCAGTGTCAGTTCTTCCATCCCCATATATTTGACCCTCTTTGCCTTCTTCTCCCCCGACCGTTGCCCCCTTTGGTAACCACTAAACTGTTGTCTGTGTCTGTGAGTTACTGTTTGTTTGTCTTATTAGTTTATTGCTTTCATTTGTATGTCCCACATATGAGTGAAGTCGGTTGTATGGTTCTCGACTTTTTCTGTCTGACTTATTTTGCTTAGCATGATAATCTCAAGATCCATCCATGTTGTCGCAAATGGCAGAATTTCATCTTTTCTTATGGCTGAGTAATATTCCCTTGTGTATATGTACTACATCTTCTTTATCCAATAATTTATC
Organism: Rhinolophus hipposideros; assembly: GCF_964194185.1. NCBI lineage: Eukaryota > Metazoa > Chordata > Mammalia > Chiroptera > Rhinolophidae > Rhinolophus > Rhinolophus hipposideros. The sequence continues at coordinate 31,143,361 of NC_138064.1, forward strand.
GAAGGACACTGTTGTTTCCATGTCTTGGGCACTGTAAATAATGCTGCAATAAACATCGGGGTACATATAATTTTATGGATACATGTTTTCAGATCTTTTGGGTATTCACTTAGGAGAGGGATTGCTGGGTGGTATGGTCATTCTAAATTATTTGAGGAACCTCCATACTGTTTTCCATAGTGGCTGAACCAATTTACATTCCCACCAGCAGTGTATGAGTGTTCCCTTTTTTGGAGGTTTAACTTTAAGCATAACACTTACTTTGTCTTTTCAATTCATTTGAAAAAGACACTCTGTTTTCAGCCACTCGTTTCTGACTATTCAATTTTAAAACTTAAAGCATACCTGTCACTTTCCAGGTATATCCAGAGCCTGATGGAGTTGGTGGAATTCCATGAGAGAAGCCCAGAAGATCAGAAAGTGTTATCAGAGTAAGTTTTACGCATTAGAATACGTGTCCAAAACTTTCACTATTTCCAGACATACACCTATAAAAAGGGATACACACACTTATAATACATTTATAATCTAAGGAATATAAGTGAATGAAACTTATTTGAACTTTCACTAACTGTTAATATGTTTTGGCTTAGTTTTGTAGATACTCTCATCACAGTGCGAAATAGACATCATAATGTTGTTCCTACAATGGCACAAGGAATCATAGAATATAAAGATGGCTGTACAGTTGATCCAGTCACCAATCAAAATCTTCAGTATTTCTTAGATCGATTTTATATGAACCGTATTTCTACCCGGATGCTAATGAACCAGCACAGTAAGTTAGTTCATCATGGTCATGATATATAGAGATGGGTGTCGAATATAAGCCATATTCTATCTAGATTTTTCAATATTTGGTGGGTCACATTTTTTGTCAGTGGTAATTCTAATCATTATCCTGATTTTTATAACAATAATTTTTGTGTTTATTTTCCAACAGTTCTTATATTTAGTGACTCACAGACAGGAAACCCAAGCCACATTGGAAGCATTGATCCCAACTGTAACGTAGCTGCAGTGGTCCAAGGTAATTTCTACATTTTTGCATTTCCCTTATTGAGAATGTACACTATATGATTGACACATAGTTGAGGTGACTCTGAATGAATTTATGTTTAGAGTGTTCCTTTAATATTTTTTATAAATACTGCCATAAAGGTCCTTTGCTTTTGAGCGCCAGGTGTTTAAGCATACATTTGTAATATAAAAAAAATCCAAACATCAGTGGCTAATTTGCCATATTTTTATATATTGTATTTGATCTCTGAAGTATGCATATTACTACTGCTATAGCTATAACTTAAGGACTGTCATGAGTTTTCTTCAATAAAATATTTAAAAGGTATTTTTATATACATAAACTTTTACTCTAATAAATATTTTACATTAAGGATGGCGTACACACTGAAGATTACTTGAAAATTTTACGTGGCACAAATTCATTTCATCATTATGAAAAAAACACTTCTATTCCAGATGCCTTTGAGTGTTCGAGAATGCTTTGTGATCAGTATTATTTAACATCTCCAGAATTAAAGCTCACACAAGTGAATGGTAAGCTATAAATAAAATATATTTTAATGTATGGAAAATTGAGTGTTCTCCCAGTATGATTACTTCTTGTACATACAAAGCAACTTTTGTGTTCTATTTTTTCCCTTCTAAACTTGCATAGAATTTGTATACATTTTTTTTTTGAAGTCAAGGCTCTCTTGATCTCAACTGGAAAGTTCCAATTGAGCATATTGCGTTGCTAATGACAATTCATAAAGAATGGTTTGCACAAATAACTTGGGATTTAGAGTAGCAGCTAAGTTCCAATACCTTAGATCAAAAAAAAAAAAAAGTTGCTTACTACAGAATACAGGGAATGGGGGGCCAGAAGCAAGAGGAACCACTTGGGTAGTTTAGGAGATATCCTCTTAAAGCAGTTACTCATAAGATCTGGAATCAAAAATACTTTAAATTGTGCCATAAGAAATAAGCCAGTCGCAGAAGGACAAATACTGCATGATCCCACTTATATGAGGTATTTAAAATAGTCAAACTCACAGAAGCAGACAGTAAAATGGTGGTTGCCAGAGGCTGCCTGGTGGGGTGGAATGGGGAGCCACTATTCAATGAGCATAAGATTTCAGTTATGCAAGATGAATAAGTTCTAGAGATCTGCTGTACAACATTGTGCCGATAGTTAACAATACGATATTGTGTATCTACACGTCAATATATAAGAAGGTAGATGTCATGTTCAATGTTCTTACCAAGAATATTTTTTAAAATTACACTGTAGGTACGTATATACCAGTTTTGGAAGCAGAGTTGAATAGAGTTGAATAGCTTCAACTCTAGGGTACCTGAAAAGATAAAGTCTTCCCATGTTGCCTGAAGTGATTACATGTTGAATGAAGGCACAATTTTTATCCTATCCCGTAGTTGTATCTTAAAGCACGAGAGTATATAGTATACTTAAATTGGAATAACATTCTGTTTTCAATTCAAAGTAAATATCTTTTCAAGTAATAGTTATACATGAACAATGTTTATGGGTGGTGAGAATTAAAATCAAGTTGCTCAAATTAAGAGTAGCCTAACTCATGAATTGGGAATATGCAAATATAACTGATTGCGAAACTAAAAATAAGCTTACAAGTACAGATTGAAAAATATCTCTAAATATTAACAGCATTGCTGCATAACACTTGTAAATAAATTGCTTGAACTGTTTGATAAAATAAAGAGGGAACTGAGCCAGACGTTATGTTTTCGGATTCAAACTTTGCCAAGGTCTGGGACACCAAAGAATAATACTTTTACTTTTCTTTTGAAACAGTGTTACGAGGTTTTTGTTTCTTGTTTTCTTTAGCCTCTTGGTGAAACTTAAGCATATTTAGCTTGTAAGATTTAATGTTTGGGTGATAAAAATCAAAAAGAATCAAATGTGTATTTTTCCCCCATGCATTATTTTGTAAATTTCCATGGGCTACATCAATTTCAAAACATGAAAATTACAGCGAGCATTAATTTTGACATTATACTATAGATGTATTCATTTTTTCTTCTTTCTTACTGTGCATATAATTTTAACTCTGAGATTGTCCAGTACAGAAGTTTTGAAAATAGAAACAAATAATCCACGTAATCTAATTCATAGCACCCTTGTTGCACACTTCATCTGACTTTATACATTTGCAGAGAAATGCAAAAATTAATCATAGAGCACTGGGTAGCAACTGTAGTAGCATTTTGAAAATAAACACGTTGTGTTTGCTGTTTAAGAGGGAAGGTTCTAGGGTAGGATTTTGCAGTGAGAAGGATGGGGAATATGCCAAACCTGTTTAAGTCTAAAATGTTAATCAAATAGATATGGAAGTTCATTTTAATGAAATATTTGTTTACCAATTCTAATGAGCTGAATTTTTCTAGGAAAATTTCCAGGGGAACCGATTCACATTGTGTACGTTCCTTCTCACCTTCACCATATGCTCTTTGAACTATTCAAGGTATGACACTGCACAATAATTGCAGTTTGGTTGTTTTTAATTCACTGTTCACATTTTTATTTCCTTTATCATTCTGAGTAAACAGAAGCCTCACTATCTTCTCTCAAGCATGCTTCTGTGCTCCTAACAGAAGGTGGCTACTGTTAATGTTTGAAAGGGTACATTGAGTTCCTTGTAGCTTCAACATGTATTTGAGAATGCACAATATGATTCATGGTGTGTCAGTGCTCCCTATTCCCATTATGTTTGCAGGTGCCCAACAACACACTATTCATTCGTGTATTTGTTAAGGAGGGTCAGGGGTAAATGCTGTAGGGATTGAGGCCTTGTTACTTCCACCCCCGCAGGCTGATCCAATTCCAAATCCAGAGGTTCAGGTCCAGAATTAACTGTAGGTGGCAGAGCCCCAACCTGAGTCTAGAATATACGCGGAAGACAGTCTATTCTTTCAATGATCTACTTTAATGTGCATATGACTCACCTGGGGGTTTTGTTAAAAGGCAAATTCTGATTCACTGGGTCTCGGGTGGGGCCTGAGATTCTAATAAGCTAATAGGTTATGCTGCTGGTCCACAGTCCACATTGCATGGTTAGACTGTAGGGCAGTGCTTTTCAAACTTCCATGTGCATTCGAACCACCTGGAGGGCTTGTGAAAACACAGATTTTTAGGCTCTGCCCCCACAGATTTTAATTCTCTAGGTCTGAGAATTTGCATTTCCAAGAAACTTTCAGAGGATGGGGATGTTACTGGCCTGGAGTAACCAGGTGCTAAAATCAAATCCTGTCCTGGGTTCTAAGACCAAACTACATTTCTGTACTTAACACCAAAAGATGGAAAAACATGTGAAGCTTTCTTTGTGATAATCCCAATAGTCCTTCTGGACTGGAGAGGGGAAGCCTAAAGAAAGTGAAATCTGCTTCTAATTCTTCTCAGAATTTACTGTTTCCTAACTTATTCTAATGTTAGTGCAATGAGGTATTGATTATACTACAAACATCTGATCTATGTTATTTCACTTCAGCTAATGATTAAAACTTAATATTAAATGGAAACCAGAAAGCAGATAACTTACCAGCAGAAGGTTAGAGAAGAAAGTGGGTGAAACAAACCAAAACTGTGTCTGTACGAGATTCATCCAAGTTGTGTGAAAACTTATTTGAGTTACTTTTTTGTGAAAAGACAAAAGATACTTTTTTGTTGATTTGATTCATTTTTAAATTGAATAGTCCAACTCAGTTATTTTGCCTTCACTGGTAAAAGTTATGATAATCACATGCAAATTGAAATTGAATTTAGAATTATTTAGTATCCTTTTAAACAGCAACAACTTTTTCCCAGCAAATTTTATAAAAGCCAATACATTGGTTCAATGATTCACTGTTCATTTGTTATGTAATAGTCTTTGGTGTTTGGGTGCAAAATGTAATGGACAGACAGAAAAGAGAGTATTACAAAATATACTATGAAAAACAATTTCTACCTTTAAATTAAGCTTACAAATAAGAACTTGACAACTAGCAGAACGTTAGACATTACTCCCAGGTGCTATATTACATGGTAAATGAGTATTTGTCATTATACATCTGCATGACACATTCATAAATGGCTATTCAAAGAGCTGTTGTAACTACTAAATTAAAAAAAATAGGAATTACCGTCTTTGAATTACTGTCTGTGCTGCTTTTATTTTTAAACATAAAAAAAAATATTTATTGTCCCTCATTCTTCTGCCATTGAATTCCTTATGGTGTTGCTTTCTTTAGAATGCAATGAGGGCAACAGTTGAACACCAGGAAAACCAGCCTTCCCTTACACCAGTTGAGGTGACTGTTGTCTTGGGAAAAGAAGATCTTACAATTAAGGTAACAATTCTCTATTTTTCTTTTGAGTCTCTCTTGAGAGAATTAATTATTTTGCTGAGACATTCAGATGTTTTCCTGTGGCTTGCACTATCTAATTGGTGCCACTTAGTATGTTTTGAATATTTTTTGCTAAAATTCAATATAATGGTAAATTTATTACCATATCACAAAATAAAAATAATTTATGTACACAGCAGCTCAAAACGTTATTAAATGCATAAAATAGTCAACATATCAACTTTTCATTTTGGTGGATTTTTGACACCTTTTGGAAAAAAAAAAACTTGAAATCAATGAAGGCAGTGAAAGAGTTAAAAAAGAGGCCATAATAATAAAGCTTTTTGCTTTGAGCGATAGATCAAAGTTGTCTATCAGGTGACTTTTAAATGAAGGAAAGACATTTTTATATAGACAAATGCACATTGTTTTTAATGTATAGCTCTGATGACTTGTTTGTTTGTTTGTTCGTTTAAGATTTCAGACAGAGGAGGTGGTGTTCCCCTGAGGATCACTGACCGGCTCTTTAGTTACACATATTCCACGGCACCAACACCCGTGATGGATAATTCCCGAAATGCTCCTTTGGTAAGACCAATTATATGGCTAAGTTCATCCCAGCCACCTAGTTCTAAAAGTAGAGGAAGGATTAGAAAGAAGTATTTAGGCAAGTTCATCAATTTAGTTAAATTGGGCATGGGGGCTCTATGAGAAAGAATGATAAAGCAAGCTATAAATGGTGAAACAATTTAAAGGGCCTCTGATTGGAAACAGAAGATATTTATCTAGGTTCTAAGACATCAGTAACAGGTAGGATAATAACTCCCTCCCACATGGTATTCTAACGATCACATCCGTGGCTCTTTACCAATAACATCTTTCCCCTCTAGGCTGGTTTTGGTTACGGTTTGCCGATTTCTCGTCTATATGCCAAGTACTTTCAGGGAGATCTGCATCTCTACTCTTTATCGGGATATGGGACAGATGCTATCATCTACTTAAAGGTATACTTTAAATTCAATAGAAAAAATCATGCTTCTGAGACAATTGCTTCTTTCCCAGCCGAGTCCACTGTGAATACCCCAAACTGAGTCAATGCTAATAATGACCACAAGTCATTCTGTTTTCTCTTGGTATGTGTATATATACTATTTAATATTTAATAGGGCAACTTAACAAAAAGGAAGTGGAACCAAGTCTACCTGCCTCCAGTGAAGCAAAATTGTTTCCCAAGAAGCACTTTAGTTTCAGAATGAGAACATGCTCATGTGATTTTTTTTTTTTAAGGCAACTCCTTTGGCTTCTGTGAGAATAATTGTACTTTTGTTTTGCTTAAACTTGTGGGAAATATATGCTAATAATGTTCCAGCCTCAAAAACAACAGATATCAAGATACTCATGACCTTAAGCTGACCTTATTAGAAATCCAGAAAGGAAAGTTGAGTGCTCACTAGTTGTCAGTGGGATGTTTGGCATTTCCTGTTGAAGCTTTAAAGCTGGGTGCATGTTTTATCTATTTCTGGTAAAGCCTCAATTTATTTGTTAAGGTCACTGTTCTGATTCCGTTTATCATTTGCCAACTATTTTGACTGAAAATATATTTACACATATTAGCACCTAAAACATTAAGGCTCCAGGCTCCCATTCTGTGCCAGGGAATTATTTGTCAAATGAATCTTTGACCATCTGAAATAATTAACATATTTATTTATTAAATGAGCTAATACTTCAAAGTATTGGGAAGAATTAATAGATTGTATATTTATAGTATCAGATTTTAATAGATTAATAGTATCAGATTAGGACTCTTTATCCCAGATATTACAGTTTTGCCTGGAAAGGATAGTTTTGCTATTCAATTCTTTCGTATCAGTAACATCCAAAAAAGGAACGTGTGTAAATATTGAACACAAATTCTGTTCCTTAATTTATAATTTTATATATACTATTTCATCCCCTATAGGGTAGTGATAATATTTGTTTTTCAGTTTTCTTTTATATAATGCCTAGTGTTCTGTGGGCCCTGGTGTACTCTTATTACTAAATCAATTAAAATAATGTATTTGAATGTTTGATATATTTTTTTTTACCTCTGAATTTATTTTGAATACTCTCTTGGAGTATAAATTATGCCATAAATAATTTCTTTGGTTTGATTTTTTTTTTCCACCCTCTCCTTTCAGGCTTTGTCTTCTGAGTCTGTAGAAAAACTGCCAGTCTTTAATAAATCAGCCTTCAAACATTATCAGATGAGCAGTGAGGCAGATGACTGGTGTATCCCAAGCAAGGAACCAAAGAACCTGGCAAAGGAAAAAGTGGCCGTGTGATGAGAAACGCTCAGGACACTTGAAGGGATCAAAGTGGGTCTACAGCAGTGCTGCTTCCTGAATGTTTGCATGTGAACTCTCAGTCCCTGAAAAACAAACAACCGCCACAAAAACTCATTGAGCAGAACACCAAAGGGAAGAGGAGCAAAACTCTTTTCTGTGACCCAGGAAAGCACAGCGCAGGACTACAGGAGTGAACACATGGCCGGCTCTTTATTCTTTTTACTTAGAATAATGCTTGGATTTATATCAAATCCTAAAGAACATGATAAGCCTCAATTTTTCATCTGTTTATCAACAAGAACGGGAAAGGGAGCGAAGTGAAGCTACAGGCTGGCAGTTTCAGTAGACTGATATTTTAGACCTCTGGTTGGCATCATAAGATATTAATGTTTATGAGATATCAAGTGTCAATTATACCAGCATTTTCCTGCCATTCAAAGCAGTAGGGTTAAGTGTACACTATATGATTAGAAATGTATATGAATGTACATTTTGTGTTCATTATGTATCTTTGTGCTCTAGAGAGGGAAAACTGGTAACTAAAATAACATTCACTTTGAATAAGGAATGAGTCAAACATGTTATTCAAAGTTACAGCCAAGGCATTGAGCCTATGTGAAAACTCAGAAGAAAGCCTTTTCTGATAAATACAGGATCTTTCTTATGATGCTTTCCCTGTTAACACTTCACATAATAAGTGAACACTTGTACCAGGTGCCTAGTCTTCAGTGAATTTTAAAATATACACTGAATTCAGGATGTTGGAGGTTGGTGAGAGAGAAAGAATTGCCAAAGTGATAGCAAAAATAACCCTCACCTTGCTTTGTTTATAAATGAAATAGTAGATTGGAAAAACTGATGTTAGGGAACGAAATCATGCATTCAGAACCTAACAAAGTAGGAATGGCTGTTCTCTACTCTGCAGTGGTGGTAATGCAAAGGCATCCATTTTCTAGGTTTTAAAAGATGTATTTTTGATATACTTAATTATATTCTCTACACCCCACCATTAACATGTCTTTAAAAAAATATTCCCAATTATCAAATGGCTCAAGAACATTAGAATTTAAATACTTCTTGGTGTATATTTAACAAGTAGCCTGGGAGTAAGAGGACTTCATGCTAGGATATTTTCATTTGTGAATCATTGAGATTAAGAGCTAATGAATGACAGCTGTAATGCATATGGAACTTTTGGGGAGTTCAGGTATGCAGGTTGACAGGGAAGAAATGAAAAAACAAAAAAAGAAAAGAAGGAAAGAAGGTGGGAAAGAAGAAAGGATGGAAGGGAGGGAGGGAGAGAGGAAAGGATTAAAGGAAAGGAAAGGAAGATGGAAGGAAGGGAAACAGAAGGCAAGCATCTTGCTGATTTCTGCACAAGTTATTTCAAGAAATTATCCATATTTTCATGGATAAATTATTGGTAGGAAGATGAATTGGTGCCTTTCAAAACAGTGTGACATATTTAAATGGCTCTCTCATTCTTGCAAGACATTAGACTTTAATGAGATAATAAACTCTTCTGTGTCAAATTGATATTCAAACTGGAATACAGGAAAACTAGACCTTGCATTGGAAAATAATCAGTAATCTCTATGTGTTGAACTTAACATTTGTGTTTAATTTTGTCATGGCCTGTTGTGGTGGTGCTTCTGGGAGTGGTCATAGAAGCCTTAAACTATTTGTTGTGCATTTCACATTTCATCATCAGAAGTTTAAGTGACTTTTCTTGATGATGGGATTCTGGCTTCTGATTACACAAAACTATTTGCCAGTTATTTTGACTTTGAGGTTAACTTAAAGGTTATTTGACTTTTCAGTTTTTACTGAAATTAAACATTTTTGCATGTAAATACTTGTATTTACCAAAGATTTAAAGCAGTTGATTAATTAATTAACCCAAACACTGTGAACTATCTTTAAAACACTAGAGAAAAAGAAATGTTGGGATCTCAATAACATCAACTGTGTAAATGCAATTCTATAAAATAGAAGTAGTCTACATTGGTATTTGTGAAATTATGGAAGAGCTTTAGGATTCTAATGAATGGATACCGCACATTAAGACCCACTTAAATTATTAATGTATAAATTGTGTTTTTGTCTCCAGGCTCTGTACAGAGAAATGTGATAATTTTTATAATAAACATTTTTATTATAATAGTAGACATAGTCTTTTAAATTTCTTTTCTCAAATTAATGGCAAAATACTAAGAAGAATTTGAGGTACACATTTTCCTCACTTTATATTGAAGTCCAATTTATCTACATATTGGGTATAGTCTTTTAAAAGTATTGAAAACAACTTAAAACCTTAATTTTTAAACAAAATATACGTACTTTATAGCAGTCCAGAAATTTCTAATCATCCTATGCTTTCTTATTTATGCTCCATAACACATAGTACAATTTGTATTTATTTACATGAATATATTCAACAATCATTTTTGCAACACATGTATTCTTTATAGTTTTGGGTACATTTACTTAAAGTTTTATTTAAGGACTGTATTCACATAACAAATACAATGGAGTACCAAAATAATTACCTAGATAATTTAGATTCCCCAATAATTTATGGATTAAATAATCTGAAAAATAAATAATAAAATAGAAATTCAATAGAAATTACTGAGTTAAGTCATGGCATGTTTTATCTTTGCTATCTCCACACCATCTTTCTTTACTAATTTAATCCCACTTTACCTTCAGACAACATCCTTTCTACCTACCTCCATAATGCCCTTATTGGTAAAATTTTGCACATTAATGAAAGGGAAGCACAAGGGAGGTTGGAAGGAAGGAAGGAAGGACGGAAGGAAGGAAGGAAGGAAGGAAGGAAGGAAGGAAGGAAAATTAGAATAAAATAAAATTAGTGGAATAAATTTGCCATGATTAAATTCTAAACTCTTGTCAGAATAATCATATTTGAATAAAAAATGCCATCAATCTAAGACATTAGACCTTAAAGAAACATATACTAAAGCCCTTCATCACTGTCCTATACTTGATGCCCCTCATTTCTTGTTTTGCGAAAGAAGTACTGCACTGTATGTCTAAAGAAAGCATGCACACATGCATATGCACATGTAAACATGTACACACATGGGATTTAGCTGTAAATTTCCTTGGAGTAAGCTGTTTGGGAGGTAGGGAGTTTGTGTATTCCACAGTCTCAGAACTTTCATCCACATTTCCATAAAAACTACAGGACTTCATTCAAATGCCACACTTTTCCATTTACATGCACATATATCTTTTTGACAAAATCAATATGTTTACCGCAAAAGATACTAATTTTCAAGGTCAACAAAGCAGGCTGAATATTCATCAGCACAATATACTGTTTTTACTAAATTTCAAATTTGGCTAAAAGTGGTAGGAGAATTTGATCTTAGCTACAATGACATGTGCAAAGAGAGATGGAAATCATTGTGAGCTAGTAGCTTGGGCATTGACTTTGATAATTTCTTTATATAATTTTCTACTATATTTTCAGGTACTGTACTTATGCTTAGATGTGTACCAATAGTGCAAGTGTATATGGAATCTCCAGGTCACTTTGGTCTGTCCTGGTGAAAGAATTGAGGGGCTTTCATAATTTCACAGGATATTATGTAAGAAGTCCCCCACTTGGCTTCTATCTTGATTAGCATTCTAGCCGTACCTGTCTTTTTTGGATTTTTCACTCTTTTCCTTACATCACAGTTACTTAGGCACTCAATAAACATTTCCTGGATAAATACATGAATAAATACATCAATAAACTTCTGCCTATAGAACAGCATTCTTGCATTTAAGGGAAGATCCGAACTCTGTATTAAATAAATGCACAGCAAATATAAGATTTTATGCTATAAATGGTTTACAAGGAGTTTTACAACATTGTAGAAACTCTGGAACACTTTTCTAAACCAGTTGAATTGCAACTGATCTTTTTTTAGTGTCATTCTCCACTGGTGTTCTTTGGCTAATGGAAATTATTACATATTTCAAAAGAAATTAAATGATGGGTAAAAGTTATTAGAAGTAAGAAAATTTCTTGAGTAAATGGGTCAGTGTTTCAGATTTTATGACTATTCTTCCTTCTTGTTCACCTTGGACTCAGATGGAAAAATTTTGCCATCCATATTTCATGTCCACTTAATGAAAATGAGCAACTGTTTTTTAATGAGATTTTTCAGTTCTTACCCAAGTGCAAATAAACATTAAATGCCTCTCAAAACCAACAGAAATGTCAGTAATCTTGAAAACATGTTGTCTAGTAAATGATGTGAAAATTATGTGAACTGTCTTAGTGATAAATCCAGCAACAAAATAATAAAGTTTGTCAACAAATTATGAGACGTCATTTTCATGTTTACTGCTACCATTTAATGTAATGAAAATAACACAGGACTGGTTGTCAAGTAATGCAATATAGCTAGATATTATTTATTACCATACTACTTTCCATAAATGTAAAAAAGGTGCTTTAATATCTAAGACAATAGCCTACTGAATGGCAAAGTCTTGAATTTTTAAATCAACTCTATTAAAAGTATGCACTTTAATGTGTTTCTAGCTCTGAAATACACTTTGATATCTGATAGAGTTGCTCTCAACTCAGTCTTTTCAATTCATTTTTAAGGATAACAAAATTTGTATGAAATTACAAATTTGTGATCTGAAAATGAAATAACAATTTGAAAACAAAAAGAAAAACCTTATACCATGTTCTTAGGCAATTCTCCTTACCTATTTGAGTTCCAGTTTTATCTTTATCTAAATGAGATCTAGTTGTTTAAGGAAGGCACTTCTAACTTTAAAGTTTTTTAATCTATATTTTCAGATGATTCTTTCCTGAACACCCATACTCCAATCTGTCTTCAGTCCAAACTAGGCTTCTTATAATATCACTTATCCAGCTCAACATCCTTTGCTGGCTTCCCAATGCCTAAGAATCTGATATTTATAGTTTTCTACATGACCAATCTTAGAACTTGTATCCTTCATTACTGAATGGTTCAATATATATTGTCTTCTAAATACGGGACAAACACATTTCTTTTCACTCATTATACATATGCCTACCTGAAATGCCCTTCCCCTCATCTGTGTTTTTGTTTGTTTGTTTGTTTGTTTTCCTAAACACTGCTTAACCTTTTAGATCCAACTCAAATTCCACTTCCATAGACTGGACCTCCCACTTCTCACAACTTCCTCCTCTAAACTCTCTCATTGGTCAGGGCCATTTTAGTATTTGACACGTAATTCCTAAGTTTGCTAGTTAAATGTTATGGAGAGATATGAAACCCAGAAACTCAACTAGATTGTGTGTTCCCTGCAATCCAAGACTATGGATTACACATACCTTTATAAAAACCATGATGTTAAACCTGTCTCATGTATAGTAGACATTAAATGATATTTCTGGATTAATATATTTTTGATGAGCTGGAAGACAGTGAATGGCAATAGAATAATTCCTAGGTGAGAAGATTATTCTATTGATCTAAAACCAAATCAACCCATCTTAATATTTCTTAATGGCCCTCATCATTTCTTCTCAATCTGGGAAAGATTCATGTTTATTTTCAGGTTAATCATGGCTGTAACATATTCACAAAAAAACTAAATTAAACATTTTATTTCATGCTTAAAAATCAATCTTTGCCTTCATGGGCCTTATCGTCCTATTGAAGCATGAAACGTGAAAAGTTGAATCATGACCAAAGATTTTAATAACAGTTCAAATTAACAATAGAAGACATGTCATAATTTCTAATATAAGTAGTCAGGCAAATGCACTATCATTAATTGGTATAGAAATTTAAAAAAGGAAAGGTGACTTCAGGCTCATGTAAATAGGTGGAAAGAGGACAGTTTATGTGGAGGAAATGGGAAGAAGACCATGATGAAAGTATTGAGAGAGGGTAGGAAGGGTAAGTTGGAGCTAAACTGAAGACAGTTTGAATGTCTGGATGTGGTACCCGGTGTATCAAGGAGCCTTTTACTGGGATAGTAAAAGGATCAAAACAGTTTTGTTTGCTAAAATACTGAGATCATGTGTTTCACTATCAGTTTGTTTACAAAATACAGTGCAGCAATCAGAACAATTTTCTGAAATGAGAAAATAATTTAATGTTCAAATAACTAACGAGAGCATCTGTGGTGTCTGTTGATGGATGAGTGAAAACAGTGGGTTTTTGCCTGAATATTGTAGTGGTCAGGCATGTACTCTGGAGCCAGACTACCTAGATGTCCTTCCCAGCTGTGCCACGTAATAGCCATGGCAAGTTACATAACTTTTCTCTGCCTTAGTTTCCTGATCTGTAAAGTGGGGATAATATTACAGCATTTTCCTTATAGGAATCCTGCAATAATTAAAATGAGTCAATATAGGTAAAGTATGTATAACAGTCTTTGGCACATAATAAAATTTACATAGAAAGTAGCTATTTTATCAATAAGGTTATTTAAGTATCAGATACTGGATCCTTGTATTAAGTTCCTATACAAATAAGTTGGTAGAAATAGAAATAAACTACTGTCCTTCAGATATGAGTTCATACAGTGTGAGCATGCAATATCAATGCTAATGACAAATTTGCTCCAATCTACCCTATTGCCCGATTATGAAACCTGGGTAAGATTTTTGGGGTCAAAGAATGGTCTGTGACCAGAAACCACTGAGCAAGGCTGAGTGAAGCTGTTCAGGCAGGGATCAAACCCAGACCTTGACCGCTTTGGTAATGCAGTCCAGTAAAAAGCTGGGTGGATGGTGGGGTCATGTGTTACCTAATTGGATTTATTAACTCTTTTGGGTCCCTCTGAGGGCACTGCACAAAACAGCACCTCCCTGAACACTGAGGAGGAACTGGCTCACTACATATTATAAATTAACACACAGACTGCTGAACCCAGCACCTTGCTCAAAGCATGCTCTCAATAATTGTATATTGAATGAATGAAAAGAGACTTAAGCCATTAAAGTAACAATTAGGCTTCAGTTGTTCTAGGCAGCCTCTTTGCTCTTCTAAATATCATATTTCATCTTGTGAAAGCAGACCTCCAAATGATAACAAAAACAAGCACAAAACATGAATTTTTAAAAGCCTTTGAAAACAGTTCCCTGGCTTGTTGGAAAGTAGAGAATGTTTTCTTACCTTTTTTTAAAGACTGTCTGACAATAGTTCTTTGTAACTAAAAATATATCCGTATCTGCAGTGTTAGAGAGTCAGATGAGATACTTATTTTTACATAATCCAGATAGTTCCAGGCAAAATTTCACTTACCATGCTTTAATTTGGGGGAAATTATTTTAGGGATAAAATTTGTCACTGAACTTGAAGAAATGATTTCTTAAACAAAGGTAATCTATAAGTTATAATGTTGACTTGATTTTTTAAAAAAAACTATAGTTTTTTTAAAACTACAGTTTTTAAATATTGGACAAAAATATTTATTTCATATATTAGAATATAGATTGGTTTCAGTAAATTTCTTCTCTCTCTGAACCCTTTTAAAATTGAATAATACCTAAGCAAAAAAAATTCTATAGAACTTATTATATGGCGAGTATTTTTCAAAGGATTTTACATTAATTAATTCATTTTTTCTTTTACAACATGTTATATTATTAACTCTTTTGCATAAATGTACTCCTTTTATCCTCATAACATCTGTGATATTGTTATTCTACCCATTTTACAGATGGGAAACTGAGCCAGAAAGAATCTAGTAAGTTGCCTCTATCAAGGGACACAGCTGGGATTTAATTCAAAGTATTATATACTCCAGAGTTTTGTTTTGAGGAAACCCCTTTGAGGAATGTACCCAAGACAGCAACAAATCAGAGTGATGTTTGAGGTCATGCAAATAAGTAGCTCATAACTAATCTACAGGGGAGAGAGTACCCTGCCACTGGCCTCATCAGCACTGAGTCTAACCAGAGAGCTGCAGGGCCCGGATTTCCTCAGATAGTATTACCAGAAGGCTCTATCAACTAGCAGAGCCACCTGAAGCTATGCATTACTAGGCCACTTAACTATTCTTCAGTCATGGAGACTGTGGATGAAAAAAAGGGGTTCTTTGGAAAGTAACCTCACAAGGTGATCTGATCATAAAATCCTAAGTGGGCAGGTCATGGTGGGCAGTTACGTCCCAGGCCTATAACTTTTAGTAAAAAGATTATTTTTGCCTTATGCAAGCCCTGTCCATTGTTTCTGTACATCTAGTTTAATGCCTCCTTGAAATGCCTTTTTTTAGATCCCTTCTTCTAAAGGGTGACCACCCTCAAGAAAACACATAATATCTCATTAAATATCCTGTAATTCAATCCCTGCCTTGCCTTTTCCCATCTTCCTGTTATCTACCTTATGTTCCCTATTTAATTTCAAATGCATAAAAGAAGCTGCAAAACTGTTACTTGTTGGAGCATTTGAGATATTGCTCCCCAGCATATGTCATCAGTTGGGCTCAAATAAACTCTTATAGAAATTCTCTGCAGGCTTAGATGTTTCTTACATTGATAAGGCAATTCACTTACTCAGCAAGCAACCACCAAAAGATTTCTTAAGTACCACAGTCTGCCAGTCACTAGAAATGCCATCATGAATTACAAAGATTCCTACCCTCAAGGACATAGCCTACTTGTGAACACAGAAATTAAATTTGTAAATATTGATATGTTTTAATATTCATATTTATTTATATTAT
The DNA here is from genome assembly GCF_964194185.1 of Rhinolophus hipposideros. Taxonomy (NCBI): domain Eukaryota; kingdom Metazoa; phylum Chordata; class Mammalia; order Chiroptera; family Rhinolophidae; genus Rhinolophus; species Rhinolophus hipposideros. Next base: position 31,159,755 of record NC_138064.1, read on the forward strand.
CCTGAGAGTTAGATACAAGATTTCTGGGGCAGGGAGAAACTCTTTGTACTTCTAAAAACTGCATCAGTTCCCTTAGCCTCAACTTTTTTCCCCTTCTAGAGTCATGCAATGAGAGGCAGATGGCACCTTATACTTACTGTGGTCTGTACTATAGGTGAAGAACCCCATGAAATCTGACAACTAATATAGAAGAGGGACAGCTGTCTCCCTTTTCATCCTTTGTGAGACTCTGAGAGAAAACTTTGCTCCCTAATGGACACAAACTCTCTCTGGGGAGAAAATAGGGAGGATCGTGTGTTCTTACCCTTTGGCATGTAAGACAAGTTTCTCTGAGTTTACAGCTGTTTGGAATGTCTCCAGGCCTCAGGGTCTTATCATCCCTTGCAGCAAATACATACCTCCAGAGAGGCAAGTCTCTTACTATTTATTCAGTTAACTTTAAATTTCAAGATCTTCCTTTGACCCAGGTCCCAGCAAAATTTGCCCTGACAGCCCTAACTATGCAGACACATAAAAATATTTGCTACCTGACAATTATGAGGATAGTTACTGCTGCCGAAGATGGGTTCTTGGTGAACATTGCAGGAAATAATTCAGGGACACACCAAATAAGCCAAGCATGCAGCAGATTTATTAAAAGGATAATATACTCTCTAGAACTTGAGAGAGGGCAGGCCTGGAGAAGAGCAACTGCGCTGAAGAACAAAGAGGCTTAGGAATTTATTATTTCTAAAATGAGGATACGAAATAGTCAAGACTTAGGGGTGGTGTTCTAGGCGTTCCTAGGCGGGTCCTTGCTGACCACTCTTTCCCATCAGGAGGAGGGATTTTTGTCCTTATTTGTTCTTTGTCAGAACTGTCATGGTGGCACAGGGGATGGAGATTTTCCCTAAGATGCTAATAATATTCTAATCCATTATAATTCGCTAAAGTTCATTTTGGGTGGCAAGATAGCATCCTGGATGTGCTCTCGGCCACTGAAATCTCGCTCTGGATGGTCTAGTGACTGTGCTTTTTCTTAACCCCTTTCCTGGAATGGTTGGATAATAGACGAATGAACATATATGAAGTTTTTATACATAAAAATAATGTCATTTATATACAAAGCAGCTCAAAATGTTATTATTAAATACATAAAATAGTCAAAATATCAACTTTTTGTTTTTTGTAGATTTCTGACACATTTTGAAAAAAAACTTGAAATCAATTAATGCAGAGGAAAAGTTAAGGATGAACTCCACTTCATTGACTGTGTAGATGCATGACCAATGTGATGTACAATTGAAGCTGAAGTAGAATAATATTGCACCTGTAAGAATATATATGGGGAGGGAGAGAGAGAGAGAGAGAGAGAGAGAGAGACTAGAGGTGGAATATAGCATAAGGAAGATAGTCAATGCTATTGTAACAGCTATATACAATGTCAGAGGGGTACTACTAGCTTGGGGGAGGGGGATATTACTTTGTGAGGAGCATAAATGTCTAACTATTATGTTGCTTTGTACACCTGAAACTAATCAAAAAAAGAATCCAGGAAAAAAAATAAAGAGTTAAGGATGATCTCATTTCCTCCTAGCTCTGTTTTCCTGCACTTCCTCCTTCCCTTTCTCCCCTCCTCCCCTCAACCCTATTCTTTCTGTCTACAGTAACAGTCCCCCCTCAAGAAATCTGTGCCTTTGTAATCTTACAAGGAATCTGGGGAGGAAAGTTTGTCCTCTGAAACTGTTTCCTCATGAACAGGGTCGTCTTCTTTGCCTGTGGGCCCCAGAGTTCCTTGCTATTCTATTATAGTGGGGAGGGGGCTATGGAGGGCCTAGGGAGTGCTGGAAGGGGCAGTCGTGAGAGAGGGGCTGCTTGGTTGTGCAGCTGCTGGCATGGTTTGTCGTCCTCAGGAGGAACGGGTTGGAATCTTTGGCGGACCACCATCTGGAGATGAAACTGCTGTATCTTATCTGTCTTGGGAGACTGACTTGTTTGTCTGTTTGAAGACGAGCTTAAGGTCTTCAACCAGCTCACAGGAATAGGATGTTGTTTTGGGGCTCTCTCAGTGACCGTCTTCCTTTCTGGGGGAGTCCTGTGGAGACTTAAATGAAACAGGTTTGATTCAAGAGAGGTGGAGCCAGCTACTGACTCCTTGTAGCTTGACAGTGGTTGGCATGCTCAGGAGAACTGTATAAAATCCCTCCCGTTTAGGAGTTAACTGGTCTGCCGGGGACTTCTCATCTTAGAGGTTTAATAATATTTAGTCATCTGGTTCTATGGGTTGTAATGGGGTTGGCCTGGAGGAGTGCTGATCCCCATGTTCCCTGAGTGTCCATTGAATCTTTCCCAAGTTAATGATATAAGAAATGACAGAATTGAGATGAGAGTCTACAAGCAGATCAGACATAAAAGAGGCCTCCCATAGAGCATTTTGTAAGGGCTAAATTGTAAGGGCTCTTCTGGAGCAGTTTGACAGAGAAGTAAAGCAGTGGGCAATCATCGCAACTGGGGCTCGGAGGTCTCCTGACAAAGCCTGCCCAGAGGAGTTTTTCAAGTTTGGTTTGTTCATTCTATTTTTCCTGAGGATTGAGGTCTGTAGGAAGAATGGAGTTTATAAGTTATCCTTAGGGCAGACACCAGACTTTCGGTGACCTTACTGACAAAGGAAGGTTCGTTGTCACTCTGGAGTGAACTGGGAGCCCAACTCTTGGGATTATCTCCTTTAATAAGACCTTAGAAACCTCAATAGCCTTTTCCGTCCTAGTAGGAAATGCCTCTATCCACCCGGTGAAGGTCTCTATGAAAATAAGTAGGTTTTGATATCTCTGGCACTGAGCATCTGGATGAAATAAAGCTGCCAATTTTCCCCAGTGCAGGTCCCTCTATGCTGGACTGGTTTTAGTAGTGGAGGTGGCCTTAACTCTTCAGCTGAGTTATTTACAGTGCAGAAGGTACAAGCCACGGTCACCTTTTATAATGACTGTAAGCAACTTGGCCCCAATGAAGAGACGATGGGCCAGAGAGAGCATGGTATCCCTCCCTAGGTGACTAGAGTCAGGTAGGAATTTAAATATGGCCTATTGACTATGGGCAGGTAACAAAATCTTTTTATCAGAAGTTAACCACCATCCCTCTGCCATTTTTTTCTTCTGTTTTTACATTTGTGTGTGTTTAAGATTTTCATTTAAAATCTAGTTAGCATACACTATTATATTAATTTCAGGTACACACAACATTTAATTCAACATTTATATACCTAAAGAAGTGATCACCATGGTAAGTCCAGCAACCATCTGCCATCGTACCATGCTAATCATAATATGAGTACTATTGGCTATATTCCCTATGCTGTACATTACATCCCCACAATTTATTTGTTTTATACCTGGGAATTTAGACCACTTATTGCCCTTAACGTTTCCCCTCTCTTTTGAATTTTTCCATTACAGATGATAGTCAATATTATTTTATATTAATTTCAGGTTTACAGCATAGTTTTTAGACATTTACATAATTTAGGAAGTGATCCCCCTGCCTAGTACTCACCTAACACTATACATAGTTATTACCATATTATTGGCTATATTCCCTATGCTTTACTTTACATCCCCATGATTATTTTTTAACTACCAATTTGTACTTCTTAATCCCTTCTCCTTTTTACCCTGTCTCCCAATCCCCTCCCATCTATCATCCCTAAAAAATCTAGTACCCATCTGACACCATATGTAGTTATTACAATATTATTGACTATATTCCTTATGTTATAACCTACAACCCCATGCCTACTTTGTAACAACCAATTTGTACTTCTTAATCCTTTCCCCTTTGTCACTCACACCCCCAACCCCCCTCTAATCTGGAACCATCAAAATGTTCTCTGTATCTATGAGTCTGTTTCTGTTTTGTTTATTTTGTTCTTTAGATTCCTCACATAAGAGAAATCACATTGCATCTGCCTTTCACTGTGTGACATACTCCACTCAGCACAATACCCTCCAGGTCCACCCATGCCACTGTAGATGGTGACAATCCATTTCCTTCTATGGCCGAACCTTTTGCTATTCAGCAAAAGTCTCAGAGCATACTGAGGCCAGTCGCCACCCACCTGGGGCCCTTAGACTCTGATAGATTTTTTTTTTTTTTTTTTTTTTTTTTTTTTTTTTTTTTAGGACTAATTCGAGCAGGGCTGGCTGTTCACGGAGAAATTGCCTCAGGTGTTGGGAAAGACTTGGTTGGGGTTGGGTTCCAGTGAGTCAGCAGAGTGGATCGACTGGAGCTCACCAGGCCAATTAGATTCAGATTTGGCCTGTGAGGGTGGGGTCATCACAGGAAAGACAGTGTCCACCTGCTGGCTGCACAGGAGAAGGGCCCCATACAGGGAAAATGGGGACTGTCACTCCAGTCCTCACCTCGAAGTTAAATGACTCAGTCTCTTCCTGTATTTCTCTGACAACGCCAGAGTCACCATCCCTCTTCTGGAGCCCAAGGTGAGTGCCTGCATGGGCCCTTTAAGAAGGTGTCTGGTTTCCCGAAACCTTTTGTCCCTCCCAGGTGGTTGGAATCCCCAGTTTTTCACAGCCAAATGTTGTGAGGGCTCCTTTTTCCTGGCACCAGTACACCAGGCTGGGGGCCTTGGTGTGGGGTTGAGGTCCCTTTGGGTCTGGGGTCCCTTGCTCCTCTGTGGAGAACCTCTATGGCAGAGATATCCCTCCTAATTTTATCCACCACATGGAGGTATGGGGCTAGCCCCTTTCACATCTGTGCCCCTCCTACCAGTCTCAATCTGGCTTCTTCTTTATGTACTTAGTTATAAAATGTCTCTTCAACTGGACGTCAGGTGGTTCTCCAGGTTGACTGTTCTATAATTTAATTGTAATTTTGATGTGCTCATGGGATGAGGCAAGCACAGTGTTTATCTACTCTGCATTCTTGGATCCTCCCCCCTACTATCTGATTTCAAGACTCTAAAGCTATAGTAAACAAGACAGTGTGGTACTGGTGAAAAGAAAGCATAGACAGAAAGAATACAGAGCTCCCAAAATAGACCCAAACAAATATAGTTAACTGATTTTTGGCAAATGTGCAAAAGCAATTCCATGGAGAAAGTATTGTAGTTTCAACATTAATGCTAGAACAATTTGACATTCATATGCAAAAAAAATTGTAAGATAAAAATCTTACCCCTTACACAAAATTTAATTCAAAGTGGATTTTAGACATAAATGTAAAACACAAAACTGTAAAACTTCTAAAGGAAAACATAGAAGAAAACTAGGTGGCCTTGGTTTTGATGATGAGTTTTTAAAAATATAATATCAAAAGTCTGACCCATGAAGGAAAATTTTGATAGGTGGGATTTTATTAAAATTAAAACTCCTGCTCTGTGCAAGACACTGTTAAGAGGACTCCAATGAACATGTGCTAGTATGACAGCAGCAGAGAGGTATTTCCCAGCAATTGATGGAAAAAAGCAAAAAGAAAGGAGATTGCCATATGAGCTGCAAAGTTATATGGATTTTTCATGAAAAGGTGGAGGAGCTATGGCATGAGGAAATCAGAGAGATGTGGATATTGGACCCTCACATTGTAACCATGAGATATGTTATGAAACCTCTAGGAGAAGTGATTTGGAAGTAGCCAAGTTTATGTGAATGTAACGAAGTAAAGGAATGTTTATTTAGGTGGTGTGCTGGGCTGAGTTCCAGAAGACACGAGAGAGAGCTTGGAAAGGAAGGAAAACAAGTTTTATTATCAAAGGAGATGATTATTAGGAAGGTCAGAACACAGAAGGTGATAAATTGACGGTATTGCATCAAAGGATGGCCAAGGAAAATAGGGTGTATGAAGAATTGTTACCTGAGTCTTGATCATTGCCTGGAGAACAGGTCTCACAGAATTCAGAGAGGCAGAGTGGATGTGCTGGTGGGGAGGGCCGTTTCTTCCTTTCTTGGTCCATGGGGATGGTAATGATTATGGAGGCTTCCAGGGAGCCTGATCACCTTTGTCCACCCAGGAGAAAGGATTGGTGGGCAGTTCTGGCAGCTTCCTAACATAAGTGTGCTTTGCATTGAGTCTATGCTGCAGCTCCCTATGGAGAAGGGAAAAGGGAATTGTTGAAATTAAATGTTTATTTGTTATGCTTCATTATGTGCCCAGGACTACGATAAATGTAAAGGAAGCTTAAAAATTATAGCTATATGTTCACAGCCTATATGTTCATAAAAATTTAGAAAGCACAACAAAAGTGGTTTTGAACCAAGCACTGGATAGTGTCATGATAAATAAGTAGCAGGGATAAGAAAGTGATGAATAATGGAGATAAATGTCACCAGGGCAACTTCCAAAAGGGAAATGAAACTCCCTACAAGAAAACTGATAATAAGTTTAGAATCTGGCTAGGAGAAAAACATATAAGCAGACTGCAGAAAAGAGGAAAAATGTAAGTAATAGTCGCAGGACCAGAATATACACTATGGAATGTATGTGTGGGTGTGGGTGCGTGTGTGTGTTTGAGTATTTTGTGTGTAAACCCCTACGTGTTGGAGTAGACCAAGGGAAAGGCAACAAAATAAAGGTAATAAAGATTATGATGGAGAAAAGTTACATACAAATTGGCAATAGGATTGGTAGAGTTTATCAAGGATCTTGAAAAGTGTAGACATGGTCTCACCATAAGAAACCATAATCAATTTCGGCCAAGGAGCTGAATGATCAAAGCAGCATTTTATAAAAATTAGAAATGCATTTGTAATAAAAAGTAGAAATGCAGGATAGTCTGGAGCGGAGACGGCCACTTTTACAGCGCAGTAAAAATGTCTTTGCAAGTCAAAACATTTTTCAGTCTTTATAGAGCTACATTGAAATACTCCCAACAACATATCGTTTTCTTTCTTTCCTCTCAAAGGAATGGCAACTTGGTGAGCAAACAATTTCACCATGTCATTGTACCTTAAGGGAATATTAAAGAACAGCTTATGTTCTTTTTATCTGAGGAGTTCAGTGGGCAGGGACTTTAACTTCTATCTAGAAATTTTATTGTGGGAAAATTTCCTCTCTACATGCATACTAGTTATTTTTACTTGATACATTAAAAATTCATTACCAGTTTGTTGGCTTATATCTTAACTGGAGAGATTGATGAGGTATCCCTCCCTAAGAATTCAAATGACTAAACTTTTTCCCCAATGGACATACCATACCATAGATTTATCTTGTCGCATAATTTTTATCTCTACTAAAGTTAATGCAAGAACAAGCGCATTCATGTTGAACTATGGTTTCAAAGGGAACCCAAAACGAATTTTCTCACAGTAAGTGATTGACAAGGAGAAAATTCTGAAGCGTCCTAAATTAAATTACCGAAGGACAGAGGGTAGGAGGAAGAGACAAGAGAGGTTAGGTTACTAAGTTAACAATTGAAGGGAAAACCCAACAGAAGACTGGTTACATTCCTGAATGTATGTTGGGACTTTAAATTAACTTCCAAGTGGCTATTTTTACGATAATCCAAAGAGAATTGTCAGACAACACTGACCATCAGGTGCCGCTGCTTCTTGCTTATGGATGAACTTCCCAGTCTGTGGCTCACAATCAACCCCAAGGAGCAAACACTTCTCCCTTACAGGTTGTGCACCTATCCCAGAACTAGCCTTGCTTCACCTTCGCCCACCCCCTTCATCTATAGCCAATATAAATTCTTTCAAAACAACTTTTATCTTCCTTTACCCTACATGATGTGTAAAAAAGCCTGTGAACTCCAGAACATGTCAACTCTGAGCACTGCTGCTGGGGGTTTAGACTTCCTGCCCCAAAACCTGGTCCTTTTCTGGCTAGCATTTGGCTCAATAAACCCTTTCTTTTAGAAAAGCTTTGATGGTAAAAGTTTTTATTTCACGTGATACACTGAAGCAGATTAGTAAGAATGTTATAGATCTTTCCAGAAGAGTTTTACTAAGGTCGTTGTCGTGCGGGGTGTCTGGCGGGGCGGCCTGCAGGGTCTCAGCTCCTGCTCCCCACATAAGAACGCAGGACATGGTGAGGCCAAAAAGGAACACCCACGGAGCCATAGGTAGGGGAGTCATACCACTATGGTCTCACTGGAGGCTGGGTTTACACGACGTGCGACCTGCTGTCCGCTTTGCTGCCAACCGACCAACTCTCCTCGACTCTCCTTACTCTCCTTCAGTCTCCTCCTTCACTCTCCTTGGCTCCCTTCCGTAGCCGCGGCAGTTATATCAGTGACCAATGGCTTAATGGCTACAGCTGATGGCCAACCAGCCACAGCTGACGGCCATCCACTATCTGAGCCAGCACCTCTCCACATGAGGCCGAGAGCCTGGAAACCTCTCTCTGGGGCTCTGCCCCCACAGTCGTAAAAGTTTAGGTGAGACTCAAACATGTTATTTGTAGAGTGGCAGAGGTCCAGGGAAATTAGGGTTAAATTAGGGACCTCTTTTAATATTTAAAAGAAAATCCCTTTGACCTTTACATTTAAGAGAGACTTAAATTTACCAGAGCATGACTGACAGTCTGATAAGATGGACATCAGAAAGACACATGCTGTAGGATGAAGCCAGAGATAATGAAGTCGGTTTAGGAGAAAGGACCCCCAGGAAGGCTAAGATGAAATTTGAAATTTTGAGTATAGGATGTTTTCTGTCACTCTGGTTTGTTGTCTAGCTCCGTTCCCACTGAATGTTTTTTAAAGATGAATATTAAAAAATATTACAAGTGCTCTTACTTCCACTTTTAAGCATTGGGCTCCATGTGCACTGCTCTGGAACTCCTCTGTCAGAAGATAACTGTGAAGCTCCTCCCCCACTGTGTGAGTTTCCAGGATCTGCAATAAGAAAGTACCACAAACTAGGTGGCATAAGCAACAGAAATTGATTGTCTCACAGTTATGGAGGCTAGAAGTCTGAAATTAAGGTGTTGAAAAACTTGATTCTTTCTGAGGGATGTGAGGGAGAATCTATTCCATGTCTCTCTCCTAGCTTCTGGTAGCTGTGGGAGTTCCTTGGCTGGTCTACCATATTCTCCCTGTGTCTTCATGTTATCTCCCTTTCTCTGTGTGTCACAGTTCCCCTTTTTATATGGACACAGTCATATTGGATTAGGGCTCACCCTAATGACCTCATCTTAACTTGATCATCTGCAAAGACCATATTTCTAAGCGAGGTGACATTGACAGGTACTGGGGGTTAGAACTTCAACAGCTTCGGGGAGGACACATTTCAACCCGTAACACCCACCCTCGTTGACCTCAGCCTCACCATAATGCAACTTTGGCACCAAGAGAGTTTCAGTGCTTCTGAGGTGGAGCAAATCCAAGTGTGGGAAAGGGCAAGGTGAAACACGAAAAGAAAGTTGCTGGCAACAAATTCAATTTTCAAAAAAAACATTGGGTAGATTGAAACTGTTTGGCGGGTATCTATGGACTGTTGAAGCTTGCCAGTTTGAAAAGTCTGCACCAAGTTTACCTACTAAAGTCTATCAGACCTAAAATACTATGACTGCTAATTCAATACTTCACTTGTACTGTTCCTATTTTCTTCATCAGACCTAGATGTGACTTTTTTTATCCTTTATTTAAAATATGATATGAGGAAATTGGACTTAATTCCACATAAGATTTTGTCTACCTTGAAAAAGAAGATTATTGCTTTAAAAGAAAACCTTGTTAAAGCTATTGCTTTCTTTTTCATCCCCCAAAGAGAATCACTATATTTATCAAAACTATGCTTCTAGGAAGATACCGTAATTAAACTTAATTTATAGGAAACAACCAACAGCAAGGAAAATATTGGACTCTCTAGTAAGTTTTATGAAACCTCATATACTGACATAAAGAAAAATCTCCGGAACTTAGCCCATTTTCTTCTTTTTGGCAGTAAAGTAGGCATTGAGAGTTGACATTGACCTTGTAAAAAGAGGTGCCAAAGACATTTCCTTTTTACCAACCCATATCCAACTCCTCAAAATCTGGTTCAAAATACCTGCCTCCATAGAAACCCACACTTCACTAATCATTTCATTACTTCTTACCCAAATTCATTAACTTTTTATTTATTTATTTCTGAATGTTTTCTGTGACTATACTAATTTGTACTTTTTTTCACTTATTTTACACATACTATGCATGACTTTCCCCTTTCCTCATGCTGTCTCTTTTGTAAGATATCTTTTATCAGTTGTACATAATACAAGGGCTCTGCAATAAGAGTGTCCAATGTGGATGTGGTGGTGATGAGATGTCCATCCACCTTCTGGCCCTTTCCCGCATTACAGAGAAAACCACAGGCCCAAAATGGCATCACTCATACTAAAGCCCATGATACCAAACCTAGATTTAATATTTAATGCAATTGCAGTTTCAACTTCTCCCAGAAGTGTAATTTTAATCAAGCAGTATAGAATTTTCTGGTCAGCACCAATGAGGTAATATGTCCTGGGCCCTCTACATCCCCCAGAGGAAGAAGAGGCAAGCTGCATGATAAAGACTCCCATCATTCCCTTCTCCCAAAATAAGATGACCTGGACTAAAATAATCCTTTCTTTTCCTTTGTTAATAGCTCCACACTCTTCTTCCTATAAAAACCTTTCATTTTGTGCAACCCGTTGGAGTATCTCTCTACTTGCTACATGGGATCCTGCTCTATTCATGAATTACTTAATAAAGTCAATTAGATCTCTAAATTTACTTGGTTAAAGTTTTGTTTTGTTTTGTTTTGTTTTGTTTGTTTGTTTGTTTTAACAGTTGCCTCCATCAGCATTTCCTCCAAGCCCACTTTGACTTCATGAGACAGCCTCAGGCTTTCCAGGGCCAATCTGCTACACCTCCCTCCCTGGGTCTTACCCTATAATCATACTTCTCCTTGCATGTAATTCTCTTTGCACTGTTCAGCTTCACAAAATAAAGGGCTTGGTCTGGGTCCCATTCTTGACTACTTGGGTGATAAGCAGCTTATGCCAAGTCATTAACAACGCAAGAGAGAACATTGCGTATATTCATATATTTAAGGATATCCTATAAACAGTTGCCTTAAATCAATGTGGACTTACTCTAAAAATGGAATTTTAGACCCTGTAGTAGCTTAATGGAGGAAATCTCTCTGAGCGAGATGACTTTAATTAGTGACTCAGTGTCAATTTTCGACATTGAAGAACTCCAGTACAGCCTGCCATTGATTGTTAAGTGCCAAAGCAAAAATATTTTTGTTGGTGTTGAGGAATAGCAGTTTGCCACCCCAAAATATGCTTGTTTCTAATATCGATTATTTGAAGCTGGTAATTTTTTAAGAAAGAAAAGACTCGGAAGAACCTTTGACCCTCCGCCTAGCGGTCTAAAAGAATTTAGATAGAGAACCAGCTTCAGGAAGTGAGTTATTGCCATAATGTCGATGTAAGAAATGTCTAAACCTGTAGAGACTTTTCTATGAATTTATTTGAGCCAAACTGATAGCATATGCCAGGGAACAAGATCTCAAATGCTCCAGAGAATAATAGTTTTGCAGTTTCTTTTATGCATTTGAAATTAAGGAGGAAATGTAAGGAAGATTACAGGAAGGTGGGAGAAAACAAGGTGGGTGTTGGATTACAGGATAGTTAAGATTATGTGTTCTCATGCTTTATAAGGAGGAGTATGAAAGAAAGCATTTCGAAAGTGTGTTAATCTAGATGCATAGAAACAGTGAACAAGTCTTGCTTAAGGCAAAAATAAGCCTTTTACTAAAATAGTTATGTGACTAGGGACACCCTGTGAGGTTACCTTGCTTAGAACCCCTTTTTCGTCCACATAACTATAGTTAAATATGAAATAAGTGTGGCAGACAGGGAGGGACCTACCAACTCTGTTAGACTCCCCTCTATGTCCTGTTGTTTCTGGTTGGCATAGCAATAATTTGTTTACCAAGAAATTGTTCACCAAATGTTTACTCCTTCTCATCTACCTGTAAATTGTCTACTTTCCCTTTGAAGTCCAAGCCACTACCTCCTTTCTCCTTAGCTCTGTATGGCATATAAACTGCAACTGCCCAACTAGTCCTAAACCCCATATTCTCGTGAAACCCGCATATATGTAATAAATTTGGTTATTTTCTTCAGTTAACCTGTCTTATGTCAATTTGATGATTAGATCAGCCCAAAGAACTACACGGAAAAAGAGAATAATTTCCCCTCCCACACAGTGGGATACATTATTTCAGTATTTTAAAAATCCGAAATATTTATGCTTTAAGAAGTACCTAGAGAGTTAAACCCTGCATTAAAAGGGAGGTTTTATAATCTTTCAAGTTATCTGGGCTAGTAAGTAAGAAAGGCTGGAACACTAACCCAGATTTTCTCAAATCAGATTCACTCTAGTTCTACTTGTTAAAAGAAGTTTTTTTTTTTTTCTCCTTTTTCTTTTCAGCATTCCCTTAATATGTAAAGAAGAAAAGCATCCCTAAAAGAGAATTATAGAGAACAAAGACTCAGTCTTACCCTTCAGATATCTGCACTTCTGATGGGGTCAGGTTGATAGGGAAACAATCAGTGTCTAGTGGTGGAAACTTCTTATCTGTAGGATTGCTTTTTTTGTGTGTGTTTGAACAAAGGCTGTTTCATAGCAGAAGCTGAGAACCAGGCATCTTGCAAATTGACTGCTGGGCCTTAGTAACAAAAACTACAGCTCACTACCAATAAAAATATTGAAGTCTTTAATAAAAATGAAAACTTCTAAAAGATTTCCTTTATATTATGACTAAGACATGAGATTATTTGTAGATAAAATATTCAGAGAAAGATATTTGGGTTTAGTTTATATTTATTTCTTCACTATTTCTCCAATAGTATAAAATATGCAGAAACCTTTCTAGTGGCTGGAAAAATTTGCCCAAACACTAGGCTCATTATCAAAGGTAACACCATTGATACACATTCCTCTTAAGATCATACTTGCAAAAAAAATGAAATAATTTAATTCATTTTTAATTTTCAAGACTGATTTTCTTCATTTTATGTAATGTTTAGCTTATTGGGTATACTTATTTTTATTGCTTTTCTCCTGCTGTTAATTCAAATTAGTATGATAATATATGTTTAATATTTATGTTTTTGAAACAAGTTTCATTCAATGTTATGTAATATGTTTATGTCATGTAATACATTTTATATGCAAAACATACCAAATATTTAGTTTCAATAATTTTTTAATTTTTTCTGAATTCTGAACTGTCTTTAAATAAATTATGGCTTATTAATACCAGGATAGCAATACATTATGAAATAAATAGAAAAAAAACCAGTATGTCACTCTGCTCCAATAATGTTACGATTTTCTGGGGCTCTTCTTAGTAATGCTGCATAAATGACACCAGCTCTAGTTGGCTGAATGCACAAATAAATGTTCAGTGTATTTTTTCTGATACTCCCCTCTTCAATGCCTCTCTTCTTCTTGGGGCTGTCTTCTGACCCTGCATCCTTGGAAAGGGGAAAACAGCTATTTCTTGAGCATCAAGTGGGTGCCTAGTACTGTGCTATCTGCTTTACATAATCATCTCATTTATTCTTCACGATTATTCAATGTGGTCCTTAACAAAACCCCCATTTTATAGCTGAGGTAATGGACACTAAGCAGGTTGAATAATACACGAAACACAGCATTGCTGGGGTCACCTGACTCCTCTGAGTCAAGCCCAGTCTTCGCGACATTGGGACTCTTGGTCTCCTCTGAGTACTAAGCCTGCAGAAGTTGCTTTATTTACACACCTGCACAAGATTCTTTGTTCTTAAGAACTTAAAGTATTAAAGTATTCTTCCACTAATTAAATAGTATTTAATCTTCAACTAAATTGGAGGTGAGAATAGATGACCTTCACGATCTCCTCAGTCACTGGTGGTGGTGGTGGTGCAGTGTCTACAAAATGACAAAAAAGCCAAATGCTTAGAACAGCAAAAGGAATGTAGTGAAATGGCCCAGAAAAAATTCTGAGAAGGCTTTCATGAGGAAAACAGAAACTTGAAGACATAATGAACATATTATGCTTTCTCTTAAACCAAAAATACAAATTGAACATCTTATTTGTTCTTCAATATTGAAATATATGTAGATATTTTGTGACTATTTCCTTTAGGTGACTAGGAATAGTATCTTCCATTTGTGTTACACTTAGTGTTTGCTAAGCATTTTCCATATGTCAATATTTTATTGAACACTATGAACCTAGCATATTGGAAAAACAAACAAACAAAAAAACCTGTAGTTTTTTGTTTGTTTGTTTTTCCAGTCACTGCTTTAAAACATGGCCCATCAAATCTCTCCTTCCCAAGACTATGGCATCTCCAACAGATGCCAGTTTTCTGAACTTTTCAAGTTGTAAAAGATATACTCCAGCGCCTTTCACTTCTGTTGATCATCAATATTAAATGTCCCTCTACTCCTCTAGACCCAGAGACAGGTCTGAGGTATGGATGTGGGCAAAGAGATGGAGCTTCTATTGAGGCTTCTCCCTAGCCCCTGCATCCTCTGGGTCCCTTTCTATGTTGAGGACAGAGAGACAGAATTCACAGAAGAAGCAGAAAGGCTTTTACTTACCAGTTGCCGTTGTGATCTCTGACCTTCCCAATAACAGACACCCAAATACCTCCCCTCTTGGGACACACCTGATGATTCTCTGAAAGGTCCTTTTGGAGGCCTCTTTACTGCATGACCATCTCTCATAGGAAATTAGCCTCAGTGGACCTTTTCCAGTCTCCCTCAGCTCCCATCTGGATATAATCCACCCTACAGACTTGCTGCTGGGGTCTCTTCTCTTAGTGAGTCAGTTTAAGGTGGGGATTCTATTCCAATAATTCAAGCCTTCTGTGGTATCCACTTGACGTACAGAAGACTGGTATATATTTTTTCTACTAGATAATAGAGTATGCCTTATTCCCCTACTGCTTATTTTCTCTGCTTGTTTGTGCTGATTTAAGCTGATTTACTTAAATCAGCACAAAGGGCAGTTCAGCAAGTCCATTTCATAAGTAGGTAGCCAACTGAAAAGTGAAATTCCAGGCTCAACTTCTTGCTGGTACCCCCCAACCCCATCTCTACAAATTTTTTTGGGGGGGTGAGAACTTCCCACTGGCTTAATTTAGAAGGAACACCAACCAAGAGTAGAAGGAAAAGACACAAACTCTTTCTGAGGCTGAAGATTTACAATCCAATCATTCCCTCAAGGTTAAACTAGTGAATAGAGAGTAATAACTGGGGAAGTAGAATGAACTTGCCTGTTAATAAATCCCAACCATCTATTTATCCCCAACTTTAGGACCATGTTGCCAATTCTGAGATGATAAGAACTGACTCTGGGAGGTGAACACACAATGTGTTATATAGATGATATATTACAGAATTGTACACTTGAAACCTATGTAATTTTACTAACCACTGTCACCCCAATAAATTTAATTAAAATAATAGTCCCACTTAAAATCCTATCACACATACAGTATATATGAACTACACACCCTCTAGATGATAGGTATTGTTATACCTTAAGAAAGTGAAGCACAAAGAATAATTACTGTTATTCCATGAGGGCAGAGGAATTTCCATTACCTCATTTCATGTTCGGCCCGTAACAGGACTCAACAAATATTTACTGAATACATAATTAATATGAATGACTAGCCCAAGGTTATGCTTTGGTAATGTGAAATGGCATTCAAACTCAGTTCTTTTCAACCAACAATATCTCCTTAAATGAAGTGTCACCCTCACACTAACGCTGATGATAGCCACAGATCAGTGTCATAACAGCTCCTTCAGTCTGACTCAGACATATCTTTCAGTGAAATATCTCATTTCTCTTCCTATATTAGAATCCAGCCCCATGAGGGTTACAATCATATACGTGTGAAACCAATTAGCAGGTCCCAAGCCCAAAATGAGCTTATCCTGCCCGGGCTTGGCTTTCTATATTTTGCAATTGCATATGGTTAGTGAAATCTCTCCATGGCAGAATCCTTAACATTTACACAGATCATTTTCCCCTGAGCTTTTCTATTTTCAGTTGCTTAGTAAGCAAGAAGGATCTATGTGACATTTATCATCTCTTAATTACTGTAGGTTCTCAACTTCTGTCAGTGCTATAAAGGGTGATTAGTGACTTGTAGGGACTTTAAACTCAAAAAGTATTGGATGGATGGATGGATGGATGGATGGAGTGAACGGCTACATTTCAAGTAGTTGACACCATGTGAATCTTGGTTAATGTCAATTTCATAAACAATAAAGCAGTTGAATCTTAGAAACTAAAAGAACTATGCAAACAGTTTTCAAATAAGAAGCTATACTTTAGACAAATATAAGGAATATATGGAAAACTCACTTAAAATATTTATTTAAAAATTGACACTTGATTCTTACAGGTATTACTATAGAGGAAGAAACCGTTTAGATCTGGGTCAACATGGAAACACCGAGAATTTAGTGTCTAGAGAAGAGAGTGGACAGAAAACTAGTACCTCTGAGAGAAGATTCAGTTTTTCTCTCCGCTTTGCCTGCACTGGCTGAATGAATATCAATCAACCTTTCCATTCCTTGCTGACCAGTGCTGAGGGCTACTGGAAGAGTAGCAACTCAAGACTTTGCCTGTGCCTTTTTGAAATGGGAAAGATTGGTGGTTGTTTTCCTTTAGTGCTGCCTCCAAGGTCCATGGACTAAGGCTCTGAGATGCAAAACAAATAAACATAGAAGGAATGCTGTTGTGCGGAGACCCTGCTCACAGCACCATTTGTCGTGTGGGGCGGCCTGCGGGGTCTCTGCTCCTGCTCCCCACATAAGAACGCAGGACACGGTGAGGCCAAAAAGGAACACCCACTGAGCCATAGGTAGGGGAGTCACACCACTATGGTCTCACTGGAGGCTGGATCCACATGACCAGTAACCTGCCGTCCACTTCTCTGCCTGCCAACCAACCGACTCCCCAACCAGTGCAGCCCTGACAGTTATATCAGTGGCTAATTGGCTCACTGGTTACAGCTGATGGTCAATTAGCCACAGCTGACGGCCACCTACTACCCGAGTCAGCACCTTTTCCCGTGAGGCCGAGAACCTGGAAACTGCTCTCTGGGGCTCTGTCCTCACAAATGCATTTGCATTGGCCTTTATTTTTTTTAATTATTTTAATTTACTTTTTATTGACCTATATAAATACAGTGTGTGTATTTATATACATTTATATAAATAAAGTGCACTGATCTTAAGTGTACAGTTTCATGACATCTATCATCAATTAGGTTTGCTCATTTTTGAACTTCATTAAGTAGAAGGGTGTAGACTGTGTGATTACAGTTGTTCAAAAATGTACAGCGGTCTCTAGTAACCATTTAAAAACTAACCAAGGGGTTGAAAAGTTCAGGGAAACGGTCTGTAGGTTTGGTTTGGAAGGCTGGAGGAGAAAGGAGGGGCCGTGGTAACCTAGCACCACACAGTGTCCCCTTCTAAGGGGTGAGAGAGGTCTTGGTGTCTATTCTTGGCATTAATCTGACTCTCTCATAAGTTTCTGGCAACTTCCCAGAGAGAACAGCATGTTCCCTGCTGAGTTTATAAAGGGCTTCAAAAACATGTTTGTGTGTGCTGCCCAGTAGGCAGGGCCTGGCTGAGTCACTCCCTGTCACCTCCTGCCTCTCTGGAGTGTCAGGAGGAAGTCTTAGGCTCAGCCCTGTTGCGCAAGTCCTCATAAGCTAGGCTGGCCCCAGGGTCCAGGCTGGGCCATTGCTGGTGTTTCTGTGATGCCCCTATAATCAGTGCAGAAACCAATTTTTAGGGAACTTGAATGTTTCTGCGGACCGTAGTCCAAAAGAATATTCTGTTGCAAAGAGTCAATACAGATTGAGTTTCAGCCGACCTCTTGTTCTGGTCACAAAGGCCTCCTTTGGAAATTTGCACCTGTTTTCCAGGGTTAGCTCTTCTGGCTCGGTTTGATTACTCACCATGTGGGAGCTAAGATAACGCAGATTAACACCAGCTCTGGGTCCTGCCAACTTGAAGGGACTGACTCACTCCTTTCTCTTCACACTACCTTTTCAGGAGAGTGAAATCAGAGCAGAAGGAAGGACTAGTCAGCGTGGATTGAGGGGCCCTTGAAGGGGCTGCTGAGGTTTCCAGTAAACAGAAAAGGGGTTATCAGAACGACCATGAGTTCCTGGGCCCTGTGGGCAGGCAACATGGTCCACTTGTCTGGGACTCTAATAGCAGTCAACATATTGTGGAGTATCTTAGGAACAGACTTAGAGATTCTAGGATTTCATCATTACAGATCTATTCTTGTGGACAAGGTAGATTCATAAAAAAAAAAAAAAAGAAAAAAGAAAAAGTGGGGTCTACCATAGAACTTTCTGAAATCAAACTAGTCCAATTTCTCCATCTTCAAATATACCCAGGACTCTCTCTAACCACTCCTAACACACCTTTCTTAGTATGAACTTGCATTGTAGTTTATTGAAGACACACTCTTATACACTCCCCTAAACCCCAATAACTCTCTCCTAAGTGTTATAGCTTTCCTGGACTTCTCCATCCAGCTGGCCCATAAGCCCCTCAGATTCAACATGTCAATATTAACCTTGTCATAAAAGACAGTATGCTATAGTGGTTTCAAAACCTAACAAAATAAAACACATGGGCTTCGGTATAGGAGTGACTGAGCTTGAATTCTGTCTATACCTTTTAATTAACTGTGTGATCTTTGACAGTTGTATAACCCTCTGTATTGCAGTTTAATTATCAATAAAATAAAAATAACACTACATTCCTTATATGGTTGTAGTGAGAATTAAATGAGGTTAAACAAGTAACATAATTAACACCATTATAGTTGCCATATTACATTTGCCATAAATAATAATTTAAAGAATGAATGAAGTAACACATTTAATGGTGAGTCCCATATTTAATTGGTCAGCCTACTATTATTAAAGTCAAAACATGAAATACAGAATTTGAGAAGCCCTGAATTGAGTGGCAATTTTGACAGTAACTAGGTGACCTTGGAAAAGTCACATAACTTTTTTGATCCTCATTTCTTCACATATAGAATAAGGATGTTACTAGTAGCTACTAATCGTTGGCTGCTATGTGTCAGGCATTATGCTCAGTACTTTATAAGCATTATAAATAACTAGAAAAATATTTGCTAATCAGATTAATCACTAATGATAGATGATACAACATTTATCCATTCAGTGGTTATGTATTAAGTGCTAAATGCTACTAAATGCTAAGAGTGGAGATTTAAAATGGAACAAATTGTCAAATATTTGAACAGACATTCTACCAAAGAAGATACACAAATATTGAATACGCTATTTAACAGCCGAAAAGCTGTTTAACATCCTTAGTCCTCAGGGAAACGCAAATTAAAACTAAAAAGACCTATCACTACATACCAATCAAAACAGTTAAAATTAAAAAGACTGACATCACTAAATGTTGACAAGAATGTGCAGCAACTAGAATTCTCATATATTGCTGATGGAAGCAAAAAAATACTTTTTTTTCTTTGAAAAACTGTTTGGCACTTCCTTATAAAGTTAAATGTATGCCTACTGACCTCTAGATTCCGTTCCTAGATATTCATCCAAGTGAAATGGAAACATGTCCACAAGAAGACGTAAGCAAGAATGTTTATAGCAAGTTTGTCTATTGTATTAGTCAGGGTTCAGAGTTCTCCAAAGATACAGAATCAGTGGGCTGTGTGTGTGTGTGTGTGCAGGTGTGTGTGTGTGTGTTTGTGTGTGTGCGTATGTGTGTCTCTGTGTGTATACACTGTTATATATATGGAGAGAGACAGAGAGAGACAGAGACAGAGACAGAGAGAGAGACAGAGACAGAGACAGAGAGAGACAGACGAAGAGAGAGAGAGATTTATTTTCAGGAAATGGCTCATGAGATTGTAGGGGATAGCAATTCTGAAATCTTGCAGACAGACGTGCTGGAGACCCAGGGAAGAGTTTCAGTCATAAGTCTGAAGACAGTCTGGAGGCATGACTCCTTCTTCCTTTGGGAATCTGTTTTTTTCTCGTAAGGCCTTCAACTGACTGGATGAGGTCCACCCATATTATGGAGGGTAATCTGCCTCTATAATCTAGAATATAATGAGTTTGAGTCAACTCAAAATCTACTGATTTAAATGTTAATTGCTTCTAAAAAATACCTTCACAGTACCATCTATATTGGTATTTGACTAAACATCTGGGTACCAGAGTCTAGCCAAGTTGATACATAAAATTAACCATCACATTCATCATTACCCCAAATTAGAAATAGCACAAATGTCTATCAACAGGAGAATGAATAAACATATTGTGGTACATTCATACAATGGAACACTACTAAGCAATAAAGAGGTACAAACTACTGATACATGCAAAAGCATGGATGAATCTGCAAAATATTATGTTAAGGAAAGGAAGCCAGACACAAGGGTATAGACCGTATAATTTCATTTCTATGAAGTTCAAGACAAGTAAATCTAACCTCTGGTGATAGAAGTAATACAGTGTTGCATATGGGAGGATTTTCTGGAAAGCAGCAGAAAGAAACATTCTGGGGTAATAAATATGTTCTTTATCTTTATTAGAGTGTTGATTATGCAGGCATATACATTTGTAAAAAATTGTCCAATTATGTATGTAAAGGGTGTGTATTTTGCTGTATGTAAATTTTATCTTAATTTTAAAAAAAGCTGAAGAGATTACAGTTCCTTCCTTTAAGGAGGGTACAGGCCAGTTGGGGAGAGAGATAGGCAAAAAGACATTTACAACTTGATATGATCAGTGAGGCACTTAACCTAATTAGCTTACTAATACTTAGAAAAGCATTAAAAGGGGAGTGGGTACTAGTATTTCTTAAAGTACACCAGATGTCCTAATGTGTAGCCCAGAGTGAGAATCAGTGCCTTATCAGTACCCCATAAGGGCTGGGACTTTGTGTGCTACTATTCACCTTTGAAACCCTAGCTCCTGGTACATGGTCCAGTTCAACAAATATGTGTTTAATAAATTCTTTGCTTTCTCCCACCAAAAAAAAAAGGAAGAAAAGAAGGGAGGGAGGGAGAGAGGAAAGGAGGGAGGGAAGAAGAGAGAGAGGGAGAGGGAGAGGGAGAGGGAGAGGGAGAGGGAGAGGGAGAGGGAGAGGGAGAGGGAGAGGGAGAGGGAGAGGGAGAGGGAGAGGGAGAGGGAGAAAAGACAGGAAGAAAAGAAGGAAGAAAAGAAAGAAAGGAAAGAAGCCTGTGTCATCACCTGCCTTCTAATTGCTCCAGCTTTTTATTTACATCAGGCCTGACCATGAGTCTGCGAGAACCTTGGGAGTAGAACTCGATTGACAAGTGCATTTAATCTTGCCTATCAACTCCAAGCACTTGGCAGTGCCAATCTAAACACTGTGTTGAGGATTCTGAGGCTTAGTCTGGGTTTACCAGGAGACAACACCTTGATTGGTTAGTATTGCCTGCCATAGGTGTGAAAAATGAGATGCCGCTCTGGTCTCGCCAGTTGTTGGCAGGTCCCAGGAATACACCAACACGGCCTCTGCATTATTCACACTGAGGTCCTAGCCAAGCAAAGAGACAAAAAAGAAACACCCAAGATGAGGACAAGAGACAAGAAAGGAAGGGGGAAGAGGGGAAAGGAGCGGGGGAGAAAGGAAAGTAGGATGGAAAGAAGGGAAATGAAATAAAATTTCCAATGAAGTTGTTTATATCAAAATGCTACACAGAAAGAAACTAACTGCATATTTTTCTAACAGATTATGTAACCACGGGATAGAAACCTGTGGTTCTAAGATCTCTTCCTGATTCCCAGATCTCTTTCCAACGAAGGGCAGACCAGATTTGTTTGTAACTGAAACCAGGAGATTACTGAAAGTAGCCCACAGTTTACCTTTTTGCCTTCCTTGATCTTTCCGGTGTAATCTTCTTCAAGGCTGAGTTTTAGAATTGACAGCTGCCAGTGCCACAGCTCCAATTCAGGGCAGGCAGAAAGTTCTCCTACACTGCCTCCTGTAGGCCAAACTGCCAACAGCAGAGATCCATTAATGAAGTCAGCTTGGAACAGTTTGCCGCAAGAGAGTTTGGGCCACAGGAAAATCGTTGTAGTTAAAATGCAATAAAAAACAAGTCACTTCTCTGTCTCGTGCACATGAATGTCTTAGAAACTCTGTGTGTTTACAGAATCACCCCACGTAGCAGACACATGTACCTCGTGTGTATTGAGGTTCAACGACATACAAGACACTGCTTTAGATGCACTACATGTGTCATCCATTAGCGCTGCAAAGACCCTGTAAACCAGGTAGGGAATCACTACTATCCACATAAAGATATTGACACTTGCATTAAGAAACTGGCCCAAGTTCACATAGATGTTAAGTGGCACAGTCAGGATTAAAATTTGAACTATTGAATTACAAAATCTGTATTTTCCCGCCTGTGCCACATTCCATGGCTTTTCAGTTTCTTTGTACATATCTTTATTGGAAGACTAGCCAAAAGTTCCTTAGAAACAAGTTACTGCTGCCTGTGCTTTCCCTAATGGAACATCCCAAGAACAGGCCTGTCATTGTGCCTCTGACTTCCCCAGCATTGGGAGTCCCTGGGCCCCTGCAGGATGGCAATTATGTCAGTGCTTGTGCAAACAGTTTGTCAGTTAAACACTGTGCTGGCAAGACTTATAAGCAGTACTAGAACTCCAGATTTTGTCTTTGTTCTTTCATCCTCTAATACCTGGAGGAAAGACTTCTTTTTCTTTTGCCATTAGAAACATGCTTTAGTTTTTTTATATTAAAAAATGCAAGATTATAATTCTTCTTTTGCTTGAGTAAATCATTCCAGATGAGTGTTTTACATGAGAAGAAAAGGGTTCCTTAATGCCACGTTTAGTTATCTTTTTCATATCTAAATCTTCAGAATTGTATTTTTGGGGGCAAGGAAGAAGAATTGGGGAAAGTGATAAAGGCCTTTATCTGTATTAAGCATTATGAAGATGCTCTGAACATTATAAAATATCATATGAATGTTATGTAGTTGTATCATAATTATTATTACCATAAAAGTGATAAGGTTAGGAAAAGATAATAATAATAATAATAATAATAATAATAATAATACCTCATTGGTTCCCCATGGTGCTTCTCATTTCATAATTTGATCCCACGCAGCCCTGCCAACCTCATCTTCTACTCTGTACAACAAATATTCATCTTCTACTTCAATCAAGCCCTTCTAATTGGTGATGGTGAATACTTGCATATTCCAGGCATAACCCTTCACCAAGGCTCCACACTTACCTTCCACTGCCCTACTCTTACTCAAATTATTATGCAAGCCCTATGCTTCCTCAGGTCACAGCTCAATCCCACCTGCCCGATCACTAGTCCCCAGTGACTTCTATCTTCCCTCAACGCCAACAGCATTTACCATCACCCAGGCTCTCACTGACTTGTGTGTGTTCTATAGGTTAAAGAAAGAGTTCTACAGGTTAAAGAAAATACAGGAGAAGAAAAAAATTCTCAAGGAAAAATCTCTTCTGTGTGTTTGTGCATCTGTCAAGATCTCTAGAGAAAATGCATTGCACACTCAATAGTGGTGATTAAAGAGAAATTCATCAAGGTGTATTTACAGAAAGGTAGACAGCAAGGAATGGTGAAGCACCTGAGACAAAGGCAACAGGGGGAAACCTTGACTACCCCTAGGTCTGAAGGAAGAGGTGGAGGAAGCAGTTACTATAACCCAGGGAGAATACTAGCTTAGAAGAAGGGCTCCTAACAGGAGCTCTGGCTTTGGGAGAGGAATTCGGCCACTGTCAAGAGGTGGCCCAGCAGGGAAGTAGCCAGGAAGCGTTCCAGTCTCCATCTCCTCTTGTCTTTCAGTTCCAGCTGATATTCCCAAAGACTGAACGAGGAAGCCAGTGGGCAGGAGTTCAGTTGATGCAGCCTATGGAAGTCATATCGCCAGGACCCAAAGCTGGGGAGAGTTTATGTTTAGAAGGGCAGCTCAATGTGTATGGTTTGCTTCCCAAATCAAATTGATGGTAATCTCCATTGGTTCCCACCTCTTGTCAAGAGTAACGGATTTCCCTTGTGACTCTGGGCAGTGTTGAGGCTCCTGGACTTTGAAAAGTCTCCCTGTACTGATCTTCTACTTACTTCTAAAATTGCCTTGAAAGTCCAATGATGACAATTCTGTTTTGTCAATTCTTCTGTGCTTCATAAGCACTAAGAACTAGTCCACTGGTGTCTTTAATTTAGGAAGTACAAGGGTGGCATCATTATTTTATTTCCTTGGCTGGATTAGCATATATTTGCATAGTCGTTATCCATTATCACTGAGGCATACCTGTAGCTGAGAAAATCAATTACTAAAAAGAAATTTAAGCACACCTGATTCACTTAGTGTTGCTAAGAGAAAGAAGGAAGGAAGAAAGGAAGGAAGGAAGGAAGGAAGGAAGGAAGGAAGGAAGGAAGGAAGGAAGGAAGGAAGGGAGAGGAATTCAACTGCTTCTTAGAAGAAGTTTTTGCATATTTCATACATTGCTTCTCATTGGTGACGTGTGACCAAAAATATGAAAGGGAATTATCATTGAAACATAGGTTTTGAAATTCATTTCTAATCAAGCATTTATAACAGGCTGACAGAAAAATAGCTCGGTTAGATAGTATCTCATTTAAAAAACAAACACTGTACTTCTTACTTCTTAGTAAAACAAACACAACTTTTCATCTACTGAAAATGAATCTTGCAGTGACCTGATATCAACACTTCCCTCTTCCTTCCACACATGTATTAGTACTGAATAAATTGTTGAAAGTGAAAGAATAATTGAATGAAATGCACCAACCCTCCCTGTTCATTCATTCTAATGTGCAATAACCCTCACTACTAGGAATCTCATGCTAAATCTATACTCTCCCTGTTACAGAGTTAATCTTTTCCTACTGTTTCCCTCACTGAGGATGGAAACAGCTGATCAACCCTCTCTAAAACATGACAAATTTTCTAGTAATTCTCACAGCCTTGAAGAAATAGTAAAAAGAGTCATTATATCCTTGATAAACCCACTTACAAAAAGGCAAAGTTGCAAAAATTAATCAATTTGCCTGTTTGCCATTTCCTCAAGATCTGTGTTATTTCCAGCTGTATCTCCCAGTTCAAAAAGCCCAAGAAGATCAGGGACCTGGTTTGTCTTGTTCCCCTATTGATTTCCAGCTGCCAGCTGTATCTCCCAGTTCAAAAAGCCCAAGAAGATCAGGGACCTGGTTTGTCTTGTTCCCCTATTGATTTCCAGCTGCCAGTGAAGTGCCTGACACATGATAGGAATTCAACAAGTACTTCGCAAAGTGAACAGAAATTGACCATGTATTACCTTCAGCTACGGCTTCATGCTACAATATAACCCCACTGGTGGAAACCTCTCCCTAAATAATGATTATGACAATAACAAGGACAGTGTTACTGAATGCCATGTTCTGCTCTATGTGCTTTAACGATTAACAGTTTAACTCTCTGGTGGGGTTCAGGACACACTCTGCCATAATATGGCACCTTGACATACTATTTTAAGCTGAAGGAGTGTGAGAAAGCAGCAGAAGCAAGAAGGTCACTCTGACGCCACCTCCTCTGATACAAGCCATAAAGCCCTCCTGTGGGAGGTGCCCTCCCTATACCTGGAGAAAAGGAGTGTCTTTATCATCTAAGGCAAAGGGAAACCAAGAAGAATTCTAATAAACAGTCTCAGTTTCCCCCAGTTTACTATAATGGCCTTGTACTTATTAACCTATCATATTTCTACATGACTGCTCACTCATCATCAAACCTAGCATTAAAATATTCAAGTCTGTTTCTTTGGGGTCTTTGTTTCTTTATGAAGGTGCCCATGTCACATAAAATTTATATTAAATAAATTTCAAAGTTTTTTTCATGTTAATCTGTTTTTGTCAGTTTAATTTTCAGACCCAGTCAGCGACCCTAAGAGGGTCGAGGACAACTTTTTCGTTCACATACCTTAAAACAACCATATAAAAGTCCTGAGGTAGGTATCATTATTATCCCCATTTTACAAATAAAGAAACTAAGGCTTGGAGTAAAGGTGTCATTTTCCCTGGGTAATAGGTCAAATAAGGTTGGGAGTCAGGATATATGAATCCAGATAGATAGCACCAGAGCCGAAACTCTTTAACACCTAACTGTAAGGCATCTGTTTAGACTCCTAAAAAACATTGACAATGAATTTCTTACAGTTACTACAGTGTTTGTGTTTCAAAGAATAATTGGATTCTTTTTAAAAAAATTTTGAACATGTGCCAGTTTAAAACTTCATGAAGTCTCCTCAATCAGATGAGTAACAAAAATATAAGGCTCACCTGTTCTTTTTTCCACATTGATAGCCCACTGCAAATGGTTTGTTCCTTTTCTTATCCCTACGGTCAGCTTTTGACTGCTGTATTTTTAATTAGAAGCTACTGGGTTTAGGAAGGCAGGACAAAGTGGCAGTGTAACACTAGGTGATTAAAAAATGGGACACAAGTGTGTCTAGAACCTGAGAAGGGGAGAAAACCAGATAGGTAGTTTCATATCAAAGATACTTCCTCACATGTAACTTCCAGAAAAGAGATTTTTTTTTCCAGGCCTCTAAATGACTATGTACAAAAAGGAACAAAGGCATCGTGAGGATATCATTTCCTCTGTTGCTACTGCCCAGGATTGTGTGAATGGTGAGAATGATGGGAAATGAAAAACCCAGGAGGAATGAGATAGTGATAGGCAGAAGTGAATGACTCAGTACAATCTCTTTACTGTTATTAAAACACCTTTGTTCCTATCGCAGCGGCCTGCATTTTGTGTTGACCCTTTACTTTCTTTTGGAAATATTATTTATTTCCAGGCACATCTCCTCATTCTTTTTTTCTTTCTAAATATTGAAGAAAGCCATGACACATCCAGTGTTCTTAGATCTAACTGCTGAAAAGTCAGTTAAGAAAAAGTCTTCTCAATAAATAAACAACGCATGAAGGTGAAAGGAAACAGAAGAGCTTTATTTGAGTCCTCTAAATAAAGTTCAAAGATGAGGAAAAATAACTTTAAATCCATGAATAAACCATTCAAAACAAGTAGTCATGTATTATACCCTAGTTTAACACAAAATGGTAAAGCACAAGCAAGCAGACTGAGAAACAATACTTCCCTATGCAAGGAACATCTTCTCTCTTTGTTCTCAGCATCAATTTTACTGCCTAAATAAGTGCATCATAAAATTTTCTGCCAGAATATTCCCAAAGGTTGAGGGCAGTATGCACTTCCACTTAGCGTTCCACGACCTTCTAACAACTTGATGCAAGCAGACTATTTTTTGAAGGATTGTATTTTACATACACAGTTCGTACAAATTCAGCACTCTATTCTATAATGTAGATCTCATTTTAATACAAAATGTTTGAGTAAAATTGATCCTTTGGAAAGATTATTGTATCCACCTATGAGTTTTCCTACGTGGCACCAGGAAGATGAGAATCCCAGTGTAGAAACACATTCGAAGTGGAATATTTGACATCCTCTCTACTCAAAATTCAAGCATCTAAAGTCAAATAAGGTAAAGAACTACACGCATAAAAGAAACCTGCTTCCCACTGGCAAATAGATCTGTTTGTGCTTAATTACTTCTGCTCTGACATCTAAAAAGCAATACTATGTGATCTGCAAGAACAAAAAAGTGAAGCAAGTTGGCCTCATAAATCAGGAGGTCCAGAGGTTAATCATTCTATTCCTCTCTCTTCCTGCAAACCACTAACAAGCCTGACTAACAGATGTATTTCCAACTTTTCCAGACTTTTACCATTTTCAAAAAGGCCTTTTTCTCTGCTTCCTGGAGCCAGCTATTGCTAGCAACATGCTCCTTACTTTCTTGCTAAAATGTTCTGAAATGCAAGTCAGTCTGTTACATAAAAAGACCAATGGAATTAACTTACGTCTTTCCCCTCACACTAAACAGGAAATCATACTAAAAGAAAACAATACCTAGATACACAGAGAAACTTAAAGCTACTACATTTCCACCCACAGAAGCAGGAGACCCCTCTACTTCACACAATGCCTTCTCTCTTTCTCTTCACGCTTCAAGGAAAACCACACTTCCTGTCAGAAACCTGACTTTGAAAGGCAAGCACTAAGAATGAGTCTGCACCTGTACTCTTGCCCCTGACATTTGACAAGGCAGTTCCCTGCTTGTATGTCCAGATCCTCTGCTAACTGGTGAGACCCAGAAAGGCAGGAGTCCTTGCTTTGGACTTACTATTGCATCTCCAGTCTCTGGCTCAATGAGAGTGTGTTGAAATGTCCATTTTTGACTATTAAGTCGACAGGCCTTTGTTTTTCATTTCTAAACTGAATGAACGATCTCCTTGTTTTGACTATGCTCATGAGCTTTCTTCACTAAAAATAAGTCGAAGAGCTCAGTGTGGGAATAGGAGTTTGCAAAACTAGCAAAAGTAATTTTTACTAAGTGGGAATGGGGTGAAGACACCAGGATTAAGAGGCTGATCACAAAGCCTGCTATTTTGCCAACTGAAAGGTAATGTAAACTTATCACTGATAAGGGAGGTTGGTTGTAAAAAAAAAACTCTGGGTCCCATTTCAAATGAGATAATACATGAAAATTTTTACAAAAATATATCGGGCACCTAGGAAGAGCACTATACATATTTGTTATTATTGTTATATCAGTACCTTCTTGATACATTCTTGTCTTTAAGAATACCTTAACTTTACTTGTTTATTTCCCCTCACCACGAAACCCTAGGATTAATGGCACAGTGTTTGTAAAGTGTTTTGAAATCCCTGAAGTGTTATAATCAACCCAAGTACCATTTTATTTATGCCAACTGGGTCTACCAATGAGTCCACTGAAATGTCGGGGATTGGGAACTTCTGTTTTATAAGGGCTTAATAAATGATTCCCTCTGGCTCTAAAAGCAAGTACTTTTTCAATGACAATGGAAGGGAAAGCAAAGGAATTACTCTGTGACATCTGTTGTGTAACGTTCTTCGAATGGCGCATCTTGATAAATGCATGAGAGTCCTTGGAGAGTTACTGCATACAGTGAAGAGAGAGTGGTAAAAATCCCAGTATCTCTGCAAAGGAAGGGAAGACGGGTTAAATAAGGTCAGAACAGCCCCACAGTCTACATCCATAGAAATCAATCATGATGAATTTAGGCCTGACTTATACTTAATGATGGCTTTCTAGGATCTCTGATAGTAAGACGAAATTGAACTTGAAGTTGAAATGGGGAACTGAGGGGGTGGTGTGTCAGGAGAGAAGAGACAGGAAGGGATATAATACTTTATACTATAGTCAGAACCCAGGAAATGAGATGATACACTTATGTGAACTGCCTGGACCCATGTAAACCAAAACAGCAATTTTAAATTAATCTAAATATTATTTTAAGCCCTTTATGTGCCTGGTGTGACACACACAAGTACATTTAGATCCGTTAATTATCATTAACTGATAACGATAATTGCATTATCAGTTAATGAAACTAAGGCAGCTTAAGTAACCTTTAAAAGGTAAGGTAGCTAATAAGTAGCAGAATAAGATTGCATCTAAGACATTGGCCTCCAAACCCAATGAGCTTTGCACTCTGTACCTGACACCTCCCCACGTATTGGAGACGCCTGTGACTGCTAAAATCAAGAACAGGAGGCTTGGTGGAAGAACTGGTGTACAAAGGAAGCAAAGTCCATGTGTAGAGTGAGGACTCAGCTTTGCCAATAGCTTTCTGTCTGACCCATCACAGGGTTTTTAATGCCATTGACCCTTGAACAACATGGGGGTCAGAAGTGTTCACCTCCTGTGGAGTCAGAAATCCATGTATACCTTTTGACTCCCCCCAAACTTAACTATGAATACTTACAGGCTACTGTTGACCAGAAGCCTTACTGATAACATAAACAGCTGATTAACACATATTTTGTATGTCATATGTATTATATACTGTACTCTTAGAATAAACTAAGAATAGAGAAAAGAAAATGTTATTAAGAAAATCATAAGGAAGACAAAATGCATTTACAGTACGGTACTATGTTTATTGATCCAAAAGTTTATGTCATCTGTTTGCAAGATGAAAAATATTTGCGTATAAGTAGACCCATGCAGTTCAAACCTATGTTGTTCAAGGGTCAACTATACCCAGTTTCCTGCTTACTAACGGCTTCAAGATATTTTAAAGTGAATGAAATAATCTACACGAAACACTTTAATCTTCTGATAAAATTGCAATATGTGCTATCCCAAATATTACTGTTGCTTAATTCATCTAAGTTGATGGGAAGAAAACATAGCTGCCACCTTTATAAATTGTTCAACTTACCTTTAAATGGAGAAATCCCCTAAGACACACTCCCAAGTGCTATGTACTTGATGGGTCTATACACTCTCACACGTGCATTTTATAACTTTGTCTCATTGCATTTGAGGAGGTCTTAAAAGCATTCTCAAAATCACTTTGTTAAATTAGAATTTTCTGTACTTCCATTGCAGTCTGGAAATACGATCTAGTGAAAACCAGAGGAAGAGACCTGATTCTTACCTCTAAGTCATCATCTGGGATAGCCCTTTTCCACTTTACGTTCCACCTGATGTGTTCATAGGCATTAACTACAACTTCAATTGCTTTGGGACAAGAATGGCAAGCCTGTATTACCTGCAGAGGAAGCACAGGGTTTCATTTGTTCAATGCACATGTATTATTCATTCATTCCACTCACAGAGACATCAAGGATTTATGGACCTATTCTGCTCCTTGGAGCCCTGAAATGCTTTTGAGAAGTCTCACCTCTTTTGAGTATTCAAACACACTGCCAGCCCCCATGGGGAATGGGAGGATTAATAAAATCAGACTAATTTCCGTCACCATTCAGGAGCAGTGAAAAAGAGGTGCTAATGAAGAAGGTGGGAATCTGATGAAATGCATGTCCTGCCCTTACAGCCCTCACACCTCTCCAGTAGCTTCTGTGTCCACCAGGACACCTCCAGCTTCTTTCTGCCAATGTGGCCTTATCTCCAGAAGTCCTTTGGGTGTGGCCTGTTTTCATTTCAAAGAGACCTAAGTGGCTCTCCAATGTGATCCACAAATGGTCCACGGGGAACCTGCAGCTTTCATCTCTGTCCCATCATCAGCAAGAGCATTCTTGACTCCCAATTTAGTTACCTTTCTTTCCTTTGCCATCAGACAAGCAGCTCCAGCCATACACTTTCTTCTTTAAATTTTCTTGTCAGGAGTTACATATTGGTTCCATTTTCTCTTGAAACTTCCGAGAATATTTCAAGCTCTCTGCAGCGTTCTCTAAAACCCTCTCTCACTTGACGTGAGATGGAGAGAAAGCCCTTCTCTCCCACCCCCAACCCTACCATTAAAAGGAAGGCATGCCTCTGCATTTAACTTTCTCCAAGGAAATTTTCTTCCTAACTTCCAGCTCCTTCTCAACCTCAACCATTGTCATTGGGCAGAAGGTCACAAAATTATTTTTTCCCCCACCTCCTTTACCAATCCTTCCTAGGTGGTCTAGCATCGCATTTTTCAATGTCCTAATAAGTACCTAATGTCTCATGGCAAAACTGAGACCCACATTTTAGTGTGTGCTCACGTGGGCCCTGAAGTCACCTGTTTGGAGATCAACCTGAATAGAGGACCCATGTCAGGGAGATAAAGACAAGAGCCAGTAAGATGGAGCCAATTGACAGTACACCTGAAGTGCCAGTCGGAAGGGCTTGGGATTGACTTAACAGGCAATAGGAGGCTGTTACCTATTCTGAACAAAAAAGCATTATAATCAATCAATTAGTTCCATTTAGGATGCCTTTCTTGAGCACTGTGTATAGCTCTATGACAGTAATTCTGAAAAGCTTATGCCCTACTTTTTGTGTTTACAACCTAGGTAGTTGAAGAGAACAGATATAAATATTTCAGAGAGCAATGCAAGCCAGTAAAGAATCAGGGACTAATTTAAAGATCATCAGGTGTCCCTTGATCACCATGAGCAAAAGTACAAAGGAGAAAACGAGGATATCAGGGTAGAGAGCAGTGAGGAGGTTGAATGGGTGCAACCCAATGGCTTCTCAAGCCGGCTTCCCTGTTGGTCATGAGAATGAAGAGCAACTGAAGTTGCGAGAAAGAATAAGTGGGGCTTACTGACTAATCAGATATGAGGAGTAAAGAATGCAACTTTAAAGCCTGAGGTCAAGTACAAATAGGGGAGCCACTAATGTAAATGAGGAAATTGAAAGGGCATACTAATTTAGGGGTGGGCAGCTAGTGAACAGGAGGATATTTCACATGCAATGTCCCAATGTCAGCTAAAAATGTGCATGATATATGTTCCAACAGAAGGCCAAGATAGAGATAGAGATTTGTGCACTATCAAAGAATGTGCTGGCTAAAGCTATGAGGTTCAATGGTTCTCTAAGTGGGTATAAATAGAAAAGGTAGAGGATTACAGTCCAAGGAATTTGAAGCTACCAGTTTGTAGTCGCTGAATGCATGGTTGGGAAGAAATGGACAGTAACATCATCATCTAGTGTCTCCACCATACAGACGTAACAGATGCAAACAACATCACGAGCATAGACATGTCGAGTAAAATCATTAGGAGGCAATGTGTTTGGAATATTTATTGCCTTTGTTTTTAGTATACTTTATTGTACATTTATACGATTTAATATTTCATAATGGTTGTGTTTATTAGTAAGCTCAAAAAAGTTAACAATAGGCTCTTCTGAGCTATTGTGAGCCAATGCCAGCCTACAGCTACTTTCAGTTGTCCCCATATTTAAGAAGCACAGTCATAAGCCACTGCAGACTAAATGTATATATTGAAGTTGCAAATCAGTGAAGGCATCAGAATTATCCTGCCCAGTGACTGGGTCCAAATGAGCACAGCATAAATACTTGTTTAATGAGAGGATCCATTCACATACATATTCTGGGCACAGTGCACAAAATTGAACTGCTAACCATGGCTTTGTCAGTAGCTAAACAAACAAAGAGTAATCCTATATCATCAACCCATAAGTGGATAAGAAGGTGGGCTGGAGCCAGGGATCCATGACTATAGGACCTCTGAAGAGTCAGCATCTCTGAGCCTGAAGAAAGTGTAACTCAAACGATTTCTATCTGGGTACGTGGCTCTCAGGATGGGCAGATAATTTTCCAGAGCTTTGGTCTTGGAAAATTGAGGCAAATGGGGCTGTTCTTTTCTTTGTAGCTGGGATGAGGATAGCAGATGTATAGTTCTATGCAAAAGAGACAGACAAAACCTCAGGCTGACTAATTGCTTTGAATACTAGTTCTAAACTGCCATCATAGTATCTCAGTTGGAGATGAGGAAATTGAAACCCAGAGAGGCACACAGTAAGAGGAAGCATGATCTTGGGTTTTCTTCATCTGAACTTAGTGCTCTTTCAAATATATTCTCATGGTCTTCTTTTAAAGCTTAGATAATCACTGGTGAAATAAAAGGTTTAAGGACACAAATCCCATTGCACACGTATTTTAAAACAAACAACACTCTTAACCATAATTATTTTAGGTTGGGTCTTACTGAAAACTCGAAAGAACTCCCTTTAGAATGCAAAGATGTTGTTAATAATATGAAAATAGCTTCCATCCAGACCTCCACACACATCCTTCTCTAAAGACCTCCACATACATCCTTTCTTGATGGATGAGCCATGGTAAGAAGTATGTTGGTGCTTAATTGAACAGGCCAAAATAAAGATTTAAATTTAAGAGTTACCAGTGTGGAAATGTGGTTGAAATTAGTCCAAGGCCTGAATCAAGAATATGCTTATACTGGAATTATAAAAACAAAGCAGCATAAAGACGTCAGAAAGTTTGCAATGAGGTTCTGCACGTGGTTTAAGTGTCTACTAGGAAACTGACAACATAGGTCATTTGTCCGTAGGAATTCCTTACCTCCCCCTTCTTTCCAACACTGGAGATGCAGAAGAGATGTGGCTAAAAGTTACTCTCCTCTTACAACATATCACCTCCTTCCCAACTAGGATTTCCAGATTTAGCAAATAATAATGAAAGGGGTTGGCAAGTTAAATATGAATTTCAGATAGAGAACAAACAATTTTTAGTATAAGTATGTCGCTAATATTGTGTGGAACATACTTACACTAAAAATCACTTGTAATTTACTTGAAATTCAGGTGTAACAACGTCCTGTATTTTATCTGGCAGCCCTATCCCCAGTCCCTATTCAGAAACAGTTCAAAGTAAGTTATGGATACAGGAACATAATTCATTCCCAGTTTAGGAGCATAACTTCACACAGGTGCTTTGATTTGCACCTGGCAGATTTCCATATAGCACAGGAAGATAACTTCTTACCTTTCCTTAGGGTAAAAGCAAACAAACAAACAAAAATCAAGTAGTTCTTAACCGGCAGTCTTTAGTTGCACCAAGTCCAAAGCACCCACTGCTGTCATTAGGTTTTGCTGACACTGATCACTAAGTTTTCTGCTGACAGCAAACAGGTCTCACAGCATGAAAGGCTCCTTATCCTGACAACCACACAGCTATTTTCACTGGCATGTCAGGCTTCTTCTAGAACTAAGGCAGCTGGACACACCTCTTTAAGCCTTGGGAATTATTTCACAAGGCAGTAACAACAACAAAGACCCTTAAGAGATAGCGAACTCTAAATCATCACTACGTGCTGAGTACCAGGAACCTTGATCATCACGTGAGAAAGGATTGGTATGGACCCAGAAGACAGAGACTCCTCCTTTCTTTTTGCTGGCCTGAGAAAGAAAAGATGCCCAGTGAACTTCACTTTCTGTGTGTCTTTCGGGTGTCTATACTCCCTTCAAGGAAGAGAAATTGGACAAAAAAAGCTCTTTCTATAGGGGTGGCAACATGAGAGACCATTAGATACTTTCCCTCATCTTCTGACCCCTAAAAGCATAGATTAAAAAACAGATTCCAGATAAATCTCCTTGCCACCCTTCCGATACAAGTGGCACCTGTAAGCCACTTCAGCAGAGAAAGTCTAAAGCTACCTCTGCCTTTTTATATTGATATATATTTTGTGTGGAAAGGTACTTAATAATCAAAAAGACTTCTTGTACCCTGGGCTTCATTTGTTCAATGGCAAAAATCATCCTCACCTCCCCCAAACCCTCACATACCCTTCCCTCTCCTAGAAAAATGTCTCTCTTGCCCTACAAGAAAACCCAATCTTGGCTCCCTGGGGTGTCACTTCCTTCTGAATTATGCTGAGAGGAAAACAAAAATCAAATCTCCTTTTGTACCATGGAAAGCAACTGCAGACCCCATAATCCTTTTTTCCCCCCTTATGTAGTTTATACATTGGCCTTCAGTGAAATACACCCTCTACAAATATGCTTTGTATTTGGAAGACAACATCTTCAGCTCTGACCTTGTTTCTCATAAATAAGGAAACCAAATTCCCCATCCACAAAAGAACAAATCACTTTATCTTCTGGATAAATTAGTCAGTCGTAAAAATGACTTTCTCTTCGGAAAGCCGGGCTGTAGAGTAATTGTTCTAAATCACTGTGAAGCATCTGCATAGTAAATTGAATAGTTTTTCTTTCGTTTTCCTTTGGAAGAGAGCCAGTTCTCTTATGCTGTTTGTTGGGTAGGAACAAAATGTTTATAATACCAGCCATCCACCAGTGGTCAACTCTAGCCTAAATCTCTTTAGCATATGGCCAAATTAGGGGAACTCAGAAAGGCAAAACAGAACTGAACAAGGACATTCTCACAGTAGATAAAAGTGTTCCTTGGAACACATAATTGTAGGCCTATGTTACAGGCTAGGAGAGCCACCAAATAAAACTAGTAGGAAACACTCTTATAATGGACAAAGAGTACATTTGCATAGGAGGAAGAAAAGAACCACTTTTGTTGAGCAGCACAATTGGTCTCAGGGTTTGACGTGCTTTACTCACATACTCCTTAGACAATCCGGAAAAGCTGATATGTTTACCTTCATTTCTCAGTTGAGGAAATTGGGATCTGAGAGACTGAGGAACTTGTTCAAATATCAAACAGCAAGCCAATGGCTGAGCCTGAACTCACACCCCTTGTTACTAAGCCGCAGCTCCTAACCCTCCTCACTGTTACCTCTCAGACAACTGCTTTTGTGTGAAGGACCTGGGGACTTTCCTCTATTTGCAAGACTTCTTACTGGAGAACAGAAACTCTGTTTAAAGCCTCATTCTCTCTAATCTGGCTCTGAAAGGGGAACGAGGAGAGAGTCTTTTGGTTACTTTGTAGAGATCTGTTCCATCCACAGTCAACCAACAGTGAGTTTCAGAGTCAAACTCAACACTTAGTCTCTAGACAGTCTCACAAATTATCTCTCCTGGTCGGAAAGGTCCCTGTGGGTCAATCAAACCCAGGTGCACTGATTTAACAAATATGTAATAATAACAATAGTATAGTCATCATTTGTTTAATGCATCTGGCTTTATATACCACGACGAAGACTCCCAAATTTGTATCCCTAGACAGGACCTTTCCCTGAACACCAGATTCACATATCAAACTGCCTACTTGACATCTCCACCTGGATGACTAGCAGGCATCTTAAGCATGGCAAAATCCCTGATCTTCTCTTCAAAATCAGTTCCACCTGCCTTGTTTTTATCTCAAGAAACAGCCTCTTGATTCTTTCTATTTCTTGGGTAAAAATCCTTGAAGTTATCCTTGCCTCTTCTCTTCTTACAGCCCCACAATCAGTCAGCGAAACACATGGACTCCCTCTTAGGAACATGGCCCAGATCTGACCACTTCTTACCAACTCACAATTTCCACTGTGATTCTAAGCCACCCTCATTTCGTGTCTAGATTATTGCAATACCTTTGCCACCCCTAGCGTTATTCTCCAAAAGGCTGTCAAAAGGATCCCTTTAGAATATAACTCAGACTTATATTTCCAAACTCAAAATCCTTCAGTGATGTCTTTTCTCATTGAGAGTGAAAAAAAACCAAGGACATAACCGTGGCCTACAAGGTTAGATATGGTCCGCAAACCATCTTGATATACACCTCTCTGACTTCTCTTCCTCCTTCCTCCACTCCAGCTACTCTGGCTTCCTGCTGTTCTTCAAACATGCTTAGCTCCCTCCTAACTCAGGAGGGAGTTGCACTCGTTTTTTTCTTAAGACTAGAATACTCTCCCTCCCATTCAAGTATTCACATGACTTGTTCCTTAACATTCTTATTTTCTTTAATCAACCTTTGTAAAATAGTACACACACACACACACCTAGAACAGTGCCTGGCACATAGTAGGTGCTTAGTAAATCTTTGTTAAATAAACAAATGAATGAACTTGACCACTTACTCTGTGACTTTAGGAAAATATCTTAATGCTATTATCCTTTAAATGAAGATAATGTCAATGCCTATCTTTATATTTCATTATAAAAATAAAATGAAAGACTCTGCATAAAGCCTATTTAGAGCTCAACAAAGGACATTATTGTAACATTATAATTTATTATTCTAGTCCTCATCATAATCATGTAGGATTCTCTATTAAAATTTTATAAATTTCTAGGACATGATGACTACTACATATAATTCTAAAGGGGAAAATGACTTAATCTTCCATTAAAATACTGACAACCAAGAGAAGATCCCTTACTGGGTTCACAGGATTCACTGACCTCGTCATATCTCTATTTAAACGTTCTCTGGTTGTCCATCTGGAATTTGCCCTGATTGGGTTCACTCCCCTTAAATTCTTTAGTGGCACTTTTTTTCCAACTACACCTCACACTGCAGGACTTTAGACTAGTTCCTGATCTTTTACCAAAGTAGGAGGCAGAATTTAGCTGTAAATTTAGTGAAACTTCTGTCAATTTGCTTTCTGTGGCTCTATAATAGTTAGCTAGTTAATACCTGAAACTCCTCTGCTTCATATTAATTAATTCTTTTTGGAGTGAGTGGGACCCTAGGTGTGGTGTCATTTGATATATTTTAAGGTGAAATGCATTTTGATTTTCAAATTAATTACCATCATCAACCTAATGCAAAACTTTCTCTCTTCCATGTGCTTACAGCACCCTTTATCCTTCTATCAGTTATCACGGCATATTAAAATCATCCCTTTATGTGTTTATCTCTCTCACTAGATTCAAACATACTTGAGGGTAGGTACTGTGTCTTAGTCATATGAGTATTGTTAGCATGTGGTCTCTGCTAGCCCCTTAAAAATTATCAATAAATATTGTTAATAATAAAGGCTGTGCAATGTGATAGTATATGAATAGGAACTAGTACCAAATGATCTAAGGTTGAATACTGGCGCTGCCACTGTGTGAGATCAGGCAAGTTACTTAACTACTCTGCCTCAGTTTCCTCCTCTGTAAAATAGGTATAATAATATTTATCTCATGGGATTGTTACAATGATTAAGAGAATTAAATTGAGAAATGTAAAATGCTCATAACAGTGTGCTTAATTAGTAGAACCATTATATATAATAAATATAATTTTTAGTACTTAAAAAATGTGAACTGTCACTAAACTGGAAAATTGGGTGGCCCTTTCATGTCGTCTAATTCCAAAGCAAGCTCAGTCATCTTTATTATCAGACATTCTGCTCAACAGATGGCGAGTGTGTGCCTGCCTGACACCATTCACGTCTCCTGCAGACTAAAAGTGGCCTTCTGACCTTTCTGAGTCCCTCAGGAAGCCACTACCAGCTCATTGGTGTTCAAACAAGACATGGACAATTATCTGCCACTCTTGTTTTCATTCCCTCTCTCTGCCCCGGATTCCAAACAAACATGTACTAGAAGGAGATAGCAAGGGTTCTACGTGTAAATGGAAGGTCACGTAGACGATCAGAGGCTCTTAGCCCAAAGGTTCATGCCTCAAAGAAGCTTAAGTTACTTGGAGATTTCAGACCAAGCCACCCTTTACGTCCCCGTTACCCCTGCTGACTACCCAGTTCTCCACTTGGCACCCTGAGACACAGCCTCACCTTATGGAATTGTGGAGGGTATATTCGAGCAGCCCCATGGTTCAACAGTAGCTGGTAGCAGATCTCAGGCTGCGCCGCAGGTCGCACAGAAGTGACCTTCAGCACGTACTGGATGGCAGCACAGCCATTGATATCCATGAGATTGGCTTCCGCGCCAGCTTCCAGCATCATGTGCATGAGCACGTGGTCACAGTTCCAGGCTGCCTTGTGCAGCGGAGACTTAAAGTCGTCATCCCTGGCGTTGACCTCGGCGTGGTAGTCGAGCAGCATGCGGCAGATGAGGTGGTGCTCCCTGCTGTATTCTTGCTCTTTAAAGCGGAGGGCCCAGTAGGTTGCAATAGCCAGGGGGGTCTCCATATGGGCGTTCACGCTGTCCACGACGGCCCCGTGCTCCACGTAGAAGGCCACCAGCTCAGACAGGCCGAAGTGGGCAGCTGTGTGCAAGGGCGTCTCCTCATCCTGGTTGTTGGTCTTCATATTCACATTCGCCCCTAGAAAAGGAGATTGAGGAAGTTAATTATTTAAACTTATTTTGCCATTATACCCAAGTTTAATTAAACGGGACTTTTCTTGCTGCGTCTCTTTTAACCTCTGACTGCCATACATTACCCCTTTTTTCCAAGTTCCGTTTCTGGGCCTCACTAAAGCCAGTCCTTTGAAACAACAGTGCCATCTCCTGGACAATTAGGAAATGTACCCGGACAGGGGGTCGGGGCCTGGTGGGTACCGGAAGGCTGGAGAATTGTTTCTTGACTTTTAATTCTTACTCCCAAGTGAACTGGGAAATACAAAGTGGGTCCTATAACTAATAACTTTTATCAATAAAATAGTAAATATCATTGAAAAGAAAGATTATATCACAACCTTGGAAGCTCATATAAGTGACTTCAAAAATTATCAATTTCTTTGAATATTTCACAAAATCATGTTTTTCTTCTCTTTCAAAGCAGGAAAACCTGAAAGTTTGGTCCAAGCAAACTTTAGTGGTATGAAAGTTGCCCAGCCCTCTGACTGAAAACTGACAATATTAGAGCCACCCAAGTCTGTAAGGCAACCCTGGAACACAACTGGGGGAAAAACAAAAACCACGAACACTTTGACCGCAAAACTAGCCTAAAGGTCATATTTTTCATTGAAAGGGGTGGAAGTTAGTTTACTAGAAATACCCATTGAAAGACAATGATTTAGAGATTGTAACATACTTGATTTACAGTTGACAATGAGTATTAGAAATAGAAAATTTTATGTTGTAGCAAATGGCACTATTTCATCTTTTCTTATGGCAGAGTAGTACTCCACTGTGTATATATACCACATCTTCTTTATCCAATCATCTATCAAAGGACACTTTGGTTGTTTCCATGTCTTGAAATTATTATGCTAAGCGAAATAAATCAAACAGAAAGTCGAGAACCATATGACTTCACTGATATGTGGAATATAAAACTGAAAGAAACACAGTAAGAAGACAAACAAAGAAACAAAAATTCATAGACGCAGACAATAGTTTAGTGATTACCAGAGGGGTGGTAGGGGGAAAGGGGTGGTAGAAGAGGGTGAAAGGGATCAAATATATGGTGATAGAAGGAGAATTGACTCTGGGTGGTGAACACACAATGTAATATACAGATGATGTATTATAGAATTGTACACTTGAAACCTATGTAATTTTACTATGCATTGTCACCCCAATACATTTTAATAAAAAAAATTAAAAAAATATACAACACTTTCCCGAAATAATTTTCTGGCTGTGTGCTGATGCTTTCTGAAATTGTAGGAAATAAAATGGAACCAACTGAAAAAAAAAGAAAAGAAAAGAAATAGAAAATTTTAGTGCTTGGAAAGCTCCAATTTATCTAATGGACCAGGAAACTGAAGTGAATTTTATTTTTCTGATAGAGAATGTTAAGTACTAGAATGGTCAGCTAGAGAAGCTGAAATTTTCTTTCTCTGCATAATTTAACAGGGTGAACCAAATGACCCCTGGGGAATCTACTCTATTATTAATTCTACTAGAATTTTTTTCTTTTACCCTCATTTGCTACCCTCCTCCCCCCCTTACCCTTTCGTAATTCTCCTAGAAATGTATATAGCTACTTCAAGTATAAATCTGGAGAGTTTATTATTATTATTATGCCAGCAACAAATATTTATTAAGTACTTACCATGTGCAAAATTCTGAGCTAAATACTTTTTATATATTGCCTCATTGAATCTTGCCATCCTTTGCAGGAAGTACAATTTTTACCCTAATTTTACAGATGAAGAAATTTATACTTAGAGAGGTTAATAACTACACCAAGCTAAGAAACAATAGATTGAAGGTTGGAAAACAGTTTGCCTTCAAAATCTCTTACCACTACGTTATTCTACCTCATTAGTTTTCTAGAAGAAAACTTTTCTGTACTTTGCTTTCGTTTGGTATTTGAAAACTTGAAAGTAATTAACATAGAAATCATGCTGCATTTTGTTAATTTAAAAAATCGTTCACCATGTATTGCTCCTCTATGCCCCTTTTTTATGGCATCCTCTGGTCATATGGAACATATTTGAGAAAGGCAATACTGCCACAAACATGCTTAATATCCTGTACAAAATCATCCCGCAGTAAGGTTTTCAAGAGCATACTGCTCTGTAAACTGAAACTGTCAGTACCCTCCCTAACTTGCAGAAAGCAGAATTATAACCAAAGATCATCATTCACAGAGCCATCTGTGTTCATCAGTATTCTGCCCTGGAGAAGTTCTGGGTCAGGTCTCCTTTCAGGTCAGCCTTTCTTTTCTCTGGAGTGAAATGCAATGAATAAGAATGTCTTCCCAGAAGCCGTCTGCAGGGTCACTTCAAACACTGGAGAATTTCCAGTAAAGAGGGGAATCAAAGGGTCAGGATGAAAATTTTACAGGCCAACGTGGAACAAATCACATTCTTTATTTTTTAATGTACTTGGACATTGACAATTGACCCTTGACCTCTTGGTACAATAGATATGCTGCACAGTTTCCCTTTCTGAATAGGAGAGCCCTATTTTTATAGCACTTGAAATGTGTCTTTTGGTGCCTTTCTATTTCCAGGGAATATATAAAGTAGTACGATTTGACTACCTTTTATTTTAGATTTTGTGCTGTATTCAAGAAATTAAAGCCTATAACATAAATACTTGGCAAATTTAAAAAAAATATTTTTAATGCAGAAGTACAATGTATTAGTTTCCTAGAGCAGTTGTAACGAAATACCACAAACTGGGTGGCTTAAAACAACAAAAATTTAGTTGCAGTCTTGCAGACTGGAAGTGTCAGCTGGGTTGGCTCCTTCTGAGGACATTAAAGGAGACTCTGTCTCATGCCTCTCACTTATCTTATGATGATGGCAGGCAATCCTTGGTGTTCCTTAGCTTGTGGATGTGTCACTCCGAGATCTGCCTCCATCTTCACATGAAGTTTTTTCTCTCTGTGTCTCTATGTCTTCACATGGTTGTCTTAATTATTATATGTCTTTATATAAGACATGAGTCATATTGCAATAGGGGCCTGTCCTGTTCCCAGTAATCTTAACTAATTACATCTGCAACAACCCTGTTTCCAAACAAGGTCATATACTGAGGTATTGGGGATTAGAACTTCAACATATTTTCTTTTTCAGGGGAGGGGAGAGGATACAATTCAACCCTTAACATACAGCATGCATTACATGATATATAAAAATACATATGTGCAGTTTGAAAAATATCGCAAAGCCCTCACCCAAGTAATCATATTCTAAGTCAAGAAATCAAACACTCCCAGACCCAGAGAAGACATTCATTTTCCTGTGTATCCTTCTCCCTCCCACCTCCTCTGTTCTGCCTATTATCCTGATTATTATGATAATCATGTCCTTGCATTTCTTCACAGATTTACCACTTTTGTATATATCTTTAAACAAGATAGTTTAGTTTCATCTATTTTTGAACTTTATATAAATGGAATAATAAACACATTCTTTCATGACTTGCTTCTTTCACTTAACGTTATGTTTGTGAAAATAACTTATGTGGGACTATTTCGGTCTCGTTTGTTGATTTTGTTGTGTTATACCTCACCGCACAAGTGATCCACCATTCTCCATCCTACTGGTGATGGGCATTTCCGGGTTCCGACCATTCCATACACTGCTGCCATGAACATTCTTGTACATGCTTGTATGCTGGTGTTCATGTGAAGGAGTTTCTCTGGGTTTTATACCTACGGGTGGAATGACTAAGGAATTGGGTTTACATATCTTCAACTTCCTTAGATGGTATCAAACAAGTGTACCAGTTTCCCCTCCCATAAGCCATACGTGAGGGTTCATTCTCATCAAGATTTGGTATTTTCAGTCTATTTAAGTTTAACCAGCCTGCTGGGTGTGTAGTGACATCTCGTTATGTTTGAATGTTTGCTTTCCCAATTAACAATTGGGTGAGCCATATTTTAATATTTTTATTAACCAACATTTGCCTTTTGTTTACTATTATAGGCATTTCCATGTTGTTATAGAATCATTATTTTTTAAATTAAATTTACTGGGGGTGACAATGGTTAGTAGAATTATATAGGTTTCAAGTGTACGTTTCTATAATACCTCATCTATATGTCACATTGTGTGCTCACCACCCAGAGTCAGTTCTCCTTTCGTCGCCATATATTTGATCTCCTTTTCCCTCTTCTACCATCTCCTTCCCCCCTTACCCTCTGATAACCACTAAACTATTGTCTGTGTCTGTGTTTTTGTTTCTTTGTTCATCTTGTTCCTGTGTTGCTTCCAGTTTTATATCCCACATAGGAGTGAAGTCATATGGTTCTTGACTTTTTCTGTCTGACTTATTTTGTTTAGCATGGTAGTCTCAAGATCCATCCACGTTGTCGCAAATTATATAATCATTTTAAATATCATTTAAAAATAACTACTACATATTATTCCATAGAGTGAGTTTACCTTACTGTTGGTCGTGAAGATTTTGTTATAAAGTTTGATCTTATAACTAATGCTACAATTAGTAAATTTGTATGTAAATTTTAGGATTATTTCCTTGGCATAAATTCCCCCAAAATAGAGTAACTACACTGAAACATCTAAGCTATTATAAGGATCTTTATGAATAATTACCAAAAAGTATATTTACATATCTCTCATTAATATGGAAGACTGCTATTTCACTTACTAAATGTGTTGTTATACATTAAAAAAATTTTTCTTTGCTAGTTTGGAAGTAAAAACTGGTCTTTGAAAAAAAATATGAATTCATTTGATTATTAGAGTTTGAACACTTTCTCTGTAACTATTAACTAGTGGTATTTCTTCTTTGGTTAGTTGTCCAAATTTTTGTCCTTTTATACATTGAAGACTTTCTGCTTTGTTTACATTTATATGAGCCTTTCATTAAATTAAGATGTAAGCCTGTGCTATCATAATTGCTGTAATTTTTTAAACCAGTTTATTTTGACTTTTCTTAAATACAATGATATTAATTTTAGATAATCAAATTCAAAACGAATGAGTTTTTTAAAAATATTAGAATGGCCTACTCCTCTCAGAGGTTGCATAACTATCCAGATAAATTACAATTTAATTTTATTATAGATTTGAAAAATGTTTAACATTTGATTCATCTGAAACTTATCGTGGTGCAGACATCAATTTAGGAAGAATTGATGTTCTTACAGTATAGAGTCTTTCCAGGCAGAAACATGGTCTCTTTCTCTAAAAGGTTTTCTTCATATTCTATAAACTATACTTCCAAAAATATTGCAACAATTTTAATTCTACAGGAATAGGGTAAATTAATTCTGAGGTAAAGTACTTTTTAATGAGAGAAAGCCTTTTATG
This sequence comes from Rhinolophus hipposideros, assembly GCF_964194185.1. Classification (NCBI taxonomy): domain Eukaryota; kingdom Metazoa; phylum Chordata; class Mammalia; order Chiroptera; family Rhinolophidae; genus Rhinolophus; species Rhinolophus hipposideros. The sequence goes on from NC_138064.1 coordinate 31,204,640, forward strand.
AACCTTTTAATTTATGCAAGATGGTCTCCAACAGTAGCCTGGAATGCTGGCAAATGAGACAGAAAAAAATTTTTAATTTGCACTGCTTGATAAAGATCAAGGACTTTTCCGATTTCATCTATGGGCAAAGGAGACAGAGATTTGCGTGCACTGAGAATGTGACAAAGATGAGAGAGAGGATACGATTTTGAACAGAAAAAACTGGGAGCTTGCCATAAGAAATGTTGCCTGGCCAGCCAGGCCTGGCCCAATGGCAAAGATAATCCTGAAGCCAGTATTACCGAGGGACACAATGCCAGTCAATATTAATTTTTTCTGTTCTCCCATACTGTGTGATAATATCCTTTCATTTTCCCCAAAACAGATTGAATCAATTTCATGACTCCTAATTATGAAACCTCACATTTCCTTATTTTTTTCCAAATAAAATGAAAGTGCCTCCAAATGCCCATTGTTAAGTTGGCTACTTGTGGGTACTCAGTCATCATTGTGGCTCCATCTCCTGAGCTTTTCTACTCCCTACAGGCTATGAGTTTTTCCTCAGAGGCATCCACATTTCCCTCAAGTTCTGTCACCTCAAAAGCTACATGACAGTGAGAGCAGGCAGAGGTCTCTGTCACTACAAAAACTGTCACCTTCCCATCTTCCAAGATTCATGGAGTCCACACTGCATATCCCTGAATCAGCCCCGGCCATCCTCCCTGTCCAAAAGCACTTGATTTCTTGAAGATCCTGAGTGTTAGCAGTGAGATCAGTGGGGAGATGGAGGATGAGGCCAGACCCTCGCTACTCAACACTTTCCGACATGCCTTTCCTATTCTGCAGTAAAATTCATAGATAATATCATCTACATTCACACATAATCTTTTAAAACTAAATATGATGCCTACCTAACATGTATAGGCAAAATGAAAGTAATTTCTAATAATTATCACTGCATAGTTATGATTGCTAATATAACATAAATAAATTACATCGAGGTACTGTAAAATTCAACATGTTAATGACTGTCCTAGATAACATAATGAAATCATGATTTGCTTTGTAGAATCCCGTATGTATTATAGAATCCTAACAGCTACATGTTTGAACTGACAGAGGTGTTTTGCATTATAAAGGTGTTTGTGGTATTTGAATACCACAAACATCATTGCCATAATGAATGTTACTCCGCATGAGAAAAAATCTTAGTAAAGTTCTGAGTAAATCCAAATCCAATCTTGCCTTGATTTATGTGGTAGTTGCATTCCTGGAAATGCCTATATTTATTTACAATTCAAAAGTATTTTGTGTTTATATGTAAAATGGAGATAGGTTAGAAATCTGTTGCTACTACCTCTAAATATCTATTATTACATTAGCACCAAATCTAAGATTTTTTGCAAATTATGAAATAATTTAAAAACACAGAAAACTCCAGGAAATATTGTAACAGACATGTATACACTCATATTTGACAGATGTTGGTTTTTGCAATATTTACTTTAGTTTTTTTCCAACATAAAATTTTACAGTAAAAGCCCAGCCCATTTTTCTTTTCTTCCCTCCATTTCTTTCTCCACAGAGATAATTACTGTTCTAAAGTTGATTTTTATCATTCCCTTGTAAAATTTTGTTCTTTCATTACTCATATGTTTATCCAAAAACAACATATATGTTATTATTTTGTGTTCTTAAAAACACGGGAAGTGGTATCTCACTTTTGCAACCTGTTCTGATCAGTGACCATTATGATATTGAATGGAGAGCTGATTTTCTTTTTCATTTTAACTGTTGAATAGAATTATATTGTGTAATTAAGCTACAGTTTAGACATTCCTCTACTATAGATAGTTAAGTTGTTTTAGCTTTTTTATAATAACAAATAGCTTTCAAATTGTGCAGGAGTTTCTTGCAAGAGAGATAGAATAGCATGAACATTTTCTTTTATCAAAAAATGAAGTAACTAGGTGATTTATTATATATTTATATCATGATTTTCTTCCTAAAAATTCAAAGCAGCTGAAATCAACTATAGGATATTACTATGGCTTGCTGAACCCAAAGCCACAGTAGAAATAAACTTACCCAGGCAATAAACAAGTAGAATTGAATAGAAGTAAAAAACGGTGTGAATTTTGTGGTGTCGGATAACTGGCTGAGCACAATGCTGTTCGCCATCTCCTGTCATGTGCTGCAATACACAAATGGCTTTCTTTCTTTTTTTAATTAAATTTTTTTGGGTGACAGTTTTCAATTATATAAATTATATTCATCAGTGGTCATATCAACTGATACAGAGGGTGCCAAAAAAATGTATACACATTTTAAGAAAGGAAAAAACCAATATAGTTTTTTAATACAAAATTGTATTAAAATGCAATTTTAATACAAAATTGTAATACTCACTATACACTGATAACAAAAGATGAATACAAGTCACGTTTGACTTCTGAGATTACAAGAATTGCTCAAAGTGGTTACTATCAACATAATTTTAATACAGTTTTTTTCCTTTCTTAAAATGTGTGTATATTTTTTTGGCACCCTCTGTATTTCCATCAGTACAGTTTGAAGATTCAACATCATTTCCAGTGTGTGATACTGTCAAACAGTTAATGTTCACCAATTAGATGGTATGAAAGAATATTTTGATTTAGTTTACATTCCCCTGGTTACCAGTAGAGTATCTTCTGTTTACAGGCAATAGGATTTCCACTTGTATGAATTGTCTATTCATAGCCTCTGCCCATGTTTCATTGGGCTGTTTGCGTTTTTCTTATTTATTTTTCAGGATATAAATAAGATCATTGTGGAAAAAATGATTTAAAAAAACCTTACTGAAGGCAAAGAACTTAAATTTAAATAAATGACAAGTTCTATGAAAGGAGAAAGATCAGATGTGTAGGTACATTTCAAACTTCACCTGCTGCCTAAAGAGTTCTACCTCAGGTAGAGCAAACTGGATCCTGCAGTGTGAGCTGACCCACACACTCAAGGCAGGCAGCATGGCAGAAAAGGTGGGCAGTGTGTATCCCTGTAGGACAGCTCTTAACAGAAAATCGGAAACTCATCCCACTGTTTCTCTTACTTACCATTTGCCCCCCACTTCCCTAAATTTGGTAAGTTAATCTAGGGTTGTTAATTTTGTTGTGTTTAGTTCCAAATATAACAAAAGGGATCCTTCTAAAACAATGTTGTCTACTGCATTTGATTTTGTATTCAGTAAACTACAGTTTTTTCCTTTGTTTCTATGTGCTGATGGGGTTTCAATGCTTTAAACCTCTGCCAACTCCAGAAGGTGGCTAAGCTAGATCCCAGAAAAAGGAACTTTCCTGCTCTTCTTGTCTCTCCTCTCTTTTCCATGCACCAGCTCTACAGGATTGGACACCATCATTAATCTGGTAGGCAAGAAAGAGCAGGAGTGCTGAGTGCAGGAAGAAATTATGCACCATTCCACAGCTGTACACTTCCGGTCTGCAGTGGACTTGAGCCAGGAGAGAAGACAGGGTCCTCAATTTTAAATCAAGCTTGAATTGTTCACCCTGGATATCCACCTTTTGGATTGAGACTGATTTGTGAGACTCGAAGTGACTATATATCTTTTCTTACCTAAGAGTTACCAGAGAAAACATGGACCCACCTGAGTTTTCCTCCAACAGTAGGGGAGAAACTAGATCCTCTGAATAATTTAAAGAGACACTGGACAACAAGAATAAAATTGTTTTGTATATTTTGCATTGTCTAGTTAATAGTCACATGTCCAATAAATTTTTTCAGTCAGGGCAACTTTTGGAAAATTTTCTAAGACCACAAATACTTGAGACTATTTTTCTATTGCCATCCTGCATTAAAAATAATATTTAAAAAGTGTAGAATTCTTGGATAATTTTCTCCACAATATTTCATAAGTTTGTTCTACTCTTTTCTAATACTAAACGTTATGAAGAAAAGAAACCTACCACGTTTTTTGTTCCATTACATGTAATCTACTTTTTATTTATTCACTTGTTTGTATACTTTTACTATTTTTATTGTTGAAATTTGATATTTTATTAAAGCTATATCTAGGCTTATATATTTTTTCATTTATTTTGCCAGAAGCCAAACCGACCCATTTCATATCCACATGAATGTGTTTTTTAGACAAAAATTTGTTTTTCTTTTACTCTGTTTTAAAATATTGGTCATATTCAAAAAGGAAACATTTCTTTGTGTATTGAAAACTATAAAAGCTCTTTTTGCTTAAAATGTGCATCGTCCATAAATTGTCCAGTTATGGTCATTGATAAGAAATCTCTCACAGTTGTTAAACCTCATTTCTCAAATGCATGTGTGAAAATACGGTCAATTATTCATGGTTTTCTTACACTACCTTTAAAAATTCCACTTTTCTTAGAAAAAGCACTAAGACAGGGTAAAGAGTATTTACTCCTTGGTTATAGTGGCCCCTAGTATGTGTGAGGAAGAAAACATGGCTTATTATCCTAGGTTATAATAGTAGAATTTGAGAAAGAAATTGGTTCAATTTATTAACTTCAGGTAGAAATTTAGAGTCCTCATTAGCTACTTGTTTTGTCAGAAATGTCTTCATCCTCATCAGCTTGAACTTCACCTGCCTTAGTTCAAAACCATGCTTCTATAGCCTTTTGTGCAGGTAAAAGACAGCACATTTGTTCAGTGTTCTTTGTGAAAATACTAATAATGTCTGCTATTTTTGAAGCACTCACTAGGAGTTTTACATATATTGTCTCGGTTGTTATTAACAGTACGCATTCTTCAGAAACATCTATTATTCAAAGATTAAATTTTCTTTCGTATTCAGAGCTTTTCATTTTCTGCATGTTCTGGGATTGTTTCTCAAGTCTGCTTCTTTGTCAAGGATGCAATTTTGTGCAGTGTCAAGTTTGTTATTAACTGTCACCAAGGCATATTTTCAGTTGGCTGCTTTGTTCTAGTTTCAATTTTACCCTTTCAATCTACAATCTATGGCAAATATATTTCCTTGTATCTTTCGTAGCCTTGTCTTAAATGAAATCTTAAACAAAATACCATTTTCTCTAAGGCCCCATGTCTCTAAGTCTCACATTCTCCTGGGTCTGGAGTTTACAACTACTTTCATCTAGATCAGCAATGGTGTTTCTGAGCCATTACTTTTTCACCCTTGTGTACAACCCCTCATCCACATCCAGTTTGTGTCGCCCATTGAGGTTATTCTGTACCCTTTCTTATTTACTATCTCACCAACTCCCACTCACTCTCCCATTTTCACTGAAGACATACGAAGTATCAGTCTTTCTTTTACCTCCGTCCCGATGTCTTCAATACCTCTGCAGATGACCCACCCAACACATTCACACTCACAATGCCAAATCTTCTGGGGCAGATTGTATTACCACTACCACATATCTTGCTCCTTCTTACAGTGGCTTTCCTGTTGCAGGTTGACACATCTCCACCCTGTTGAATTCAGTTTGAATTACGGGTTCTAGTTGCCCAGTTGCACCTCTATCCTTCCCTAGCTAGGTTACTCAACTCTTCCTTGATTGCAAATATATTCGAAATTTTCCTTAGGTTAGGATCTAATCAGTAGAGACTAAATCATGTTGTTGTCACAACACTCAAATCCCAGCTGAATGGAATAAAAGTTTATTTTTCACCCTCACACCATCCACTATAGTTTCAGAACCAATGTTCTCTATTTGATCGCTCAGAAATCCAAGCTACCTCCATCTTGTGGCATCACCATCGCTACGAGAGGTTTCCTCCACTATCACAACACCATAGGAAAAAACTAGACAGTAAAAGTCCTACGTGGACTTTTCACTGCTTAAGCTTCAAAGTGACTCCTCTTTCTTTCGTTCCAATGTCGTCAGGTGGAAGAATCATATGATTCTGCTAAAATTCAAGGGTTAGATTAGAAAGTGTCGTCAATCTTTCATGAGACTGGAGAGCAAAACTACTAGATATTGATGAGCACTAGTTATTTCTACCACAGCGGAATTGAGCTTCTGTGGGTTGCAGTAAAACAAACAGAAATGTTGACTAATTCAATACCTACTTTACCTTCTCCCTTCATTTTAGAGAAGAGGGGTCTCTCCCTCAATTCAAGACCAATACCTCCATCTTTACAATTGATCGTGTGCCCAGCAGTCGAATGTTGCTCAACATATATCTCTTGCCTATAATCCAACATCTCTCTTTCCATCAACTTTTGCCCTCATTTTATGAGCATATTTAGGTTTCTCCCAACCATTTTCTCCTTTTTATCTACTCTCCAATTTCTTTTGATCCCCTTTTAGCCAAACTTCTTAAAAGTGTGGTCTCTGATTTCTGCACCCACCTCCTTACCACTCACAATCACCTCAGTCCATCACAACCTGCCTTCTGTCCCCACTATTTCACTGAAACTGCTCTGACAAGGGTCACCAGTGGCCTCCGATTGATCATTCTTATTTACAGTTTTCAAATAAGGGACTTGTATCTAAAATATATAACTGTTACAACTCAATAATTAAAAACAAATAACTCAATTTTTAAATGAGCAAAGTATATTATAGACATCTCTACAAAAACAGATATATAAATGGTCACATGCAAAGATGCTCAGTGTCATTAGCCATCAGGGAAATGCAAATCAAAACCACAGTTTGATATCACCTTTTAGCCACCAGGACGGCTATGATAAAAAGACAGATAGTAACAATTGTTAGTGAAGACGTGGAGAAATAAGAATGCTCATACACTGATGGTGGGAATATAAAATGGTGCAGCCTCTTTGGAAAATAGTATGGCAGTTCCTTAACAAGTTAAACACAGAGTTACCATGTAACCCAGGAATTACACTCAACAGAAATGAAAACATGTCCACACAAATATTTGTACATGAGTGTTCGCAGCAGCATTATTCGTAATAGCTCAAACATAGAAACAATCCAAACGTACATCAACTGATAAATGGGTGAACAATGTGGTACATCAATACAACAGAATATTATTCAACAATGAAAATGAACAAAGTACTAATATATTGTTTCATTTTATCATTTCAAAAAACATTGAAAACATTATGGGAAGTGAAAGAAGTCAGATACAGAAGACTGCATATTATATAAATTCTATTTATGGAAAAGTCCAGAATAGGCAAGTATATAAAGACAGAAGGTAGATTAGTGGCCTAGGGCAAAGAGGATGGGGAGCAGCGGTTGAAGGAAAATGGAGGGTGATTGCTAAAGTATACAAATTTCTTGTTGGGTGATCATATGTTTTAAAATCGTTTGTAGTGGTGATTGTATAACTCTGTGAAAATACTAAAAGCCATTGAATTACACATTTAAATTAGTGAATTGTATGTAAGTGAATTATATTACACTATAGCAGATACATATGACCAGTCTTGAGCTGATCCCTGAGCTTCAGACCTACCTGTACAACTACCATTCTGAACAAATCCATCTGGAGGCCCACTGGGAGCTAAAACATAACATGTCCCAAACTAAACTCCTTTCCTTCTTAATCTTCTCACTCAAATAAGCTGTATTTCAATAAATAGTACCACTGTGGCCTCAAGCAAATCAAACTGAAAGTCAAAAATTCAGCTGCCATTCCCTCTTCTTTCTCATTTTCTGGCACCTTCCCATCAATCACCAAGTCTTGACACCATCACTTCCTATCCTATGACCACTACCTAGTTTGTACATTTACATTTCCCCCATAGGCACTTATATTCTCAAATTCATCCTACATATTTCGAGGAGTAATATATTTAAAATGCATATCTGACCATATTGCTATCTCTCTTAAAATCCTGTAGAATCCTTCCATTTTCTATATGCTACAGTCTAAGCTTTTTATCATAAGAAACAAAGACACTCACAATCCAGCTCCTACTTCTCCAGACTTCTATCCTGTCGTTCTTTGTCTCACACTTTGCTTTAATTACTGAGCAGCCTGTCATTCTGTGCAAACACCTACATGCCTTTGCTTATGTTGTTTCTTTGACCTGCAATGACCTTAATTTATTATTTCTGATTAACATGACTCATCCTTCAAGGCCCGGTGCCAGATCTTCCAGAAAACCTTCCTTTACTCCTAGGCTCTGCTACTTGTCTCTCCACTATAAAAGTTTTATTATCTCACTCTAATGAGTAACATGTTTGGGTGTCTACTTTCTCATTTTAAGATTTTTGAGAACAGATGCTATTTCTAGTGCTTGGTACATTTGTGTCCCTAATACTTGGCATGTTTATTCATTCAACAAATATTTGTTGAGACTCTACTATTTACCGCTACTGTTCTAGGCTCTGGGAATACCAGAGTACTCCCAGACCATGTCCCTAACTTCATGGAATTTATATGCTAAGGAAGAAAATTGACAAAAGGTTAATATATACGTGTATATACACACACATACACATATATGAAAGTTACGGGTTGTGATGTGTGATGAAGAAAAACAAAGCTGGGTACAGGGATGGAGAATAATGAGGGAAGATGACACTTTGCAAAGGTTTTCTGAGGATGTGACATTTGTGCAGCAAGGAAGTAAACCATCTGAAGAGGATGGGGAAAGTCTTTCTTGGCAAAGGAAACAGCAAGGGAAGAGACTCTGAGGCAGGTAGGAACAAGCTGGCTGTGTTCCGAAAACACAAAGAAGGCAAGCCCAGAAGAGGTGAGGAACATAGGGAACAGTAGGAAACAGCACTGGTGAAGCAAGCAGGGGTCAGATAATGTCAAGCTCAGAAGGTCATGGGAAAAACTTTAGACCGTATTCTAAATGTGAGGGGAAGCATAGGGGTGGGGAGGATGATCTGGTTTACCTTTTGCAAAGATCACTCGGGCTGGCTGTAGGAAGGGTAGACTGTAAAAAAAAAAAAAAAAAAAATGGCAAGCGTGAAAGCAGAAAAGTTATTGGAAGTTTACTATTATAGTCCAGGAAGAAATAACGTGGCTTGGGTTTGGTGGTCTCAGTGTAGGTGGATTGAAGTGGTCTGACTGGAGATATAGTTTGATGGCGCCAACAGGGCTTGTGGGGTGTCAGGTGTGAGGGAAAGTGAGGAAACACAGATGTCTTCTAGGCTTTTGGCTTGAACAACTGGAAAAACAAAATTGTCATTTATTAAGATGGAGAACACAGAGGCAGGTACAGGAAACACAGTTTCAGTCTGAATATAGTAAGTTTGAGTGGAGATGGGTTATATGTAGTTGGATAGATGAGCCAGAATTCAGAGGAGAGGGTCAGGCTGGGAGGTACAAATCTAGGAGTGAGTACCATTTGGTAATATTTGGGATCAGATAAAATCACGAAGGTGAGTTTAGATGGGAAAAATTGTGTCTTCAACTGAGCCCTGGGGCCCACCAATGTTTAAACATGGGAAAGAAAAACAATCCAGGAAATAATACTGAAGGCCAATAAAGGAATAGAAAAACAGCTTGGTTCTATAAATGCTTATTAAACCAAGCCCTTTTTCACAGTCTGTTCTCATAAAAAGTTTCTTCTTTAACAGCTACCTGTATTTTTTAAAACATATTGAAAACATGAAGCAAATATCACAAACTATTTCCTTCTGTCTCCTGAAGCAAATCTTTTTCATATCAAAGCTTATCTGTCAACTTCACAGAATATTGCTTTTCATCCCTTGGGATACAGCCTTTTTCTCATAGAGCCCATGTTTATTTATTCTTATGTTTATTTTTAATTTACTCAATCTTAAGGAAAAGCTATCTTTCTAGACGTGAACAATCCAGATGAAAGCACTGAGCTCAGTCACCTTTTACTTACTTTAATTTTTATCTTTTTAATTAAAAAAAAAAACCTAAAAACATTGATTAAAATTTAGTAAAGTCACCATAGATAAGACTGAATAACTCAGACTTTGGTAAATGTACTATTATTCTACTTTGTGCGAATCTTGTTGGGCTCATCAAGTCAAACCATATCTTATGATTGGGAAGGTGTTTGCACTGAAGGAAATGAAAGCTGCTATTGTCATTCAACTGAAAAAAAAGTTTAATCCTGGGAAGTTTCTTTATTTTGTTTTTGTTTTTAAGACCACAAATATGGAGAAAACGAATGATTTCTTCTACCTCTGGGGCAAAATTCTACCTGTTCTGGACTCAGAACAAGGGTTGACCTAGATGGCCTAGAGGTGGAAGTGAATGGCCCTGGACGCATGGAGACAGGACTGGAATAAAACGGAGATGATGAGGTATGATGAGAGTGATACCCCCATTCCCGAGGCAAAATGAGAGGGGGGGGCGGGAGGAGTGCAGCAAGCTGGGGACACTAGGTTAGCAGAAACCAATTACATGAGAAGGAATTAGTCAAGCAAGAGTAGTCCTGCCCTTTTCAGGGGCAGCAGCATAGCAAAGCGATGGTAATGAAGCCCATCTCTGGAGCAGTTAGAGTTCTGGGACATGAGGGAGGACGCCTTTAGTTCAGAGGGAACACCTGGGTTCTTTCTATACCCAGTAGCTTACAGAAAGAACTATTGCCTGAACTGAAGTAAGTCCCTTCTGGGGATTCATATCATGAAAGGAGATTTGCGGGAAAGACTTCCCGCTAATAAAGTCTGGAGAAGATTTGCTTTGTTTAACTCAAGGCTACACGTGTGATATTGCCTATGTCCAAACTGGTGAAACTAGAAGTATGACTACATAAAGGTTGAGGACAGCTCCTGAGGTGGATGGAGGAAGGAAATTCTTTCTCCCTTTGCATTTCTGCCTTTATTTCAGCCCATGATCTGCTTAGGATGGAATTAAGCATGAGGCTTCAAAATTTGCATCTGCTTCTCGCAGAAAGGCAGTTTCAGACTTATCCTCTCCTGAGCTGTCAGGGTAGCATTCCTTCCCTGTGGGCCAGTGCAGTTTTCATCTATTCCCAGTTGGATTTCCTTTTGTCATCTTCATACTTGAGAGCTCTGTAAAACAGGTAATGACTAATCATCTGAGAATACAGAATCTTCTCTACTTCTTGACATGTTGCATGCTGGGAGTTGTACTTTCAGTGGACATAGATAAAGAAGTTAAGAGGAGGAAGAATTTGTGTACCTCGAAGCCAGACATTGAACGTTGGAGTCAACCTCCTGGACTAACTCTTGGGGGGCCATGTGTCCTGTTTTGCTTAAGAGGATATAGCATGTGGCATCTCATCAAAAACATACATCTCAATTCTCTCCTTTTGATGATATCATAAGTAGAAATTTCACTCATTTTTTGGTGTATAGTTTGTTCATATGTTTAGTTTACATAGCTGTTGCAAAAGGGCTTTTTTTGTGGGGGTCAATTTTGTTTTGGTTTTGTTTCTTTTTAAACATATTCTTGTTTCTCTTTTTTTCTTTCTTTTATTTGTTTTGTTTTGTTTTCTTTTCTTTTTTGTGGTTTTAATGTGTTTTTATAGATATTGTACAGTAAGTAGGAGATGTGTATTAGCCCAGGTCTGTGTTAGTCCAGAAGAACCTTGTTGTGGCAAAGAAGTGATAATGTTGGGGAGACAGAAGTTTGAGTCATCAGCCAGGAAGCCCAGAGAGAGGAGGGAAAGAAATAAAACTAGGAGGGGCTGGGAGACCTGGATAAAAGGAGGTACCAGGAATTGGAGTCACTATGACATTGAAGAACTGGTAAGGTATAACTGATGGAATGATGGTCGAAAAGATAGGAAGTGAAAATACTGGAGCAATATAAAGGGCCGAGACATGATCACGTGAGTGGATGGCTGACCTGGATGAGTGAGATGAAGGTTGTTAGAGTTAAGGTCCAGGAGCTGTGAAGGAGAGTTTGGATTACTAATCTATGTCAACACTGAACTCCATCTTGGATGATGGAATCAAGGCAATAGACCAAAACTGAGAGACAGATGGCCAAGTCTTCAGTAGGAAATGACTAGCATTACAGTAGACGGCGGTGCTTATGATGGGAAGAAGTGAGTACATTAGTTTGTTATTGCTGCTGTAACAAATTACCACAAATTTATTATGTTACAGTTCTGTAGGTGACAAGTCTAACACAGATCTCAGTGGGTATCATGGTTAATTTTATGCAACAACTTGATTGGGCCACGGTGCTCAAATATTTGGTCAAACATTATTCTGGATGTTTCTTTGAAGGTGTTTTTTTAGGTGAGATTTACATTTAAATCAGTGGACTTGAGGAAAGCAAGTTACTTTCCATAACGTGTGTGGGTCTCATTCAATCAGTTGAAGGCCTCAATGAAACTAATACTGACCTCTGAGCAGGAAAGAATTCTGCCAACACACTGCTTTTGACTTGAACTGCAGCTCTTCCCTGGGTAGACTGCAGGCCTACCTTGCAGATTTTGGGCTTGTACCTTCACAATTTCCTGAGTTAATTCCTTAAAACAGTGCTCTCTCTCCATGTTGGTTCAGTGATTTTGGAAAACACTGACTAATACAGTGGGCTAAGATCAAGAGTCAGGAAGACTGTGTGTTTCTTCTGAGTCTCTTTAGAAATCTGTTTCTTTTCATTTTCCAGCCTCCCGAGGCCACCCACATTCCTTGGTTAAAGGCTTCCGTCCTCCATCTTCAAGGTCAAAAATTTTTTGACCTTCTTTCCGTAGACTTGTTTCCTCTGACCACAGCCAAAAAGATCCACCAATTGTAAGGAGATGGGCTGACTCACATAATCCAAGATCATTGCCCCATCTCAAGGTCCTTGATTTAATTACATCTGCAAAATTCCTTTTGCCATATAAGGTAACAAAGTCACAGATTTCAATTAGGATATGGACATCTTCAGAGGGTCATCATCATGCCTACTACAGTGAGATAGAATTTGCCCTCAGATATGGAGCAGGAGGAATGATTGATGTACACAGAGCTGAATGCCGTTCTTCATGTGTTTATTTTCCTTGTTTAAAGATTTTTATTTAAAGTATAGCTAACAAACAATATTATATTAGTTTCAAGTGTACCCCATAGGTGTTGAACATTTAAATACCTAAAGAAGTGATTACCATGGTAAGTCCAGCAACCATCTGACACTGTCCCACGCTATCACAATATTATTGATTATATTTCCTATGCTGTACATTACATCCCCATGACTTATTTATTTTGTACATGGAAATTTGAATCTCATATTCCCCTTCCCTTTTCCCCCACTTTTTAAATTTATCAATTACAGTTGACGTTCAATATTATTATATATTAATTTCAGGTGTACAGAGTAATGGTTAGACATTTATATAATTTAAGAAGTTATCTACCTGACTAGTCTAGTACCCACCTGGCACTATACATAGTTATTACCATATTATTGACTATATTCCTTATGCTTTACTTTACATCCCCATGACTATTTTGTAACTACCAGTTTGTGCTTCTTAATGCCTTCATCTTTTCACCCTGTCTCCAACACCCTCCCATCTGTCACCCCAACAAATCTAGCACCCATCTGACCCATACATAGTGATTACAACATTATTGACTATATTCTTTATGCTATAACATACATCCCCATAACTACTTTGTAACAACCAATTTGTACTTCTTAAGCCCTTCCGCTTCTTTCACGCACACCCCCAACCCCTCCCATCTGGCAACCATCAAAATGTTTTCTGGATCTGTAAGTTTGTTTCCATCGGTTTGTTAATCTTGTTCTCAGGTTCTACATATAAGCAAAATCACATTGCCTCTGTCTTTCTCTTTCTGATACACTCCACTCAGCACAATGCCCTACAGGTCCATCCAAGGCACCGCAGATGGTGAGAACCCATTCCTTCCATGGCCAAATAGTATTCCATTCCATTTATATATATATGATATATATATGATATTATATATGATATATAATATATACTCATATATATATATAGAGAGAGAGCCAAAAATGTATACATATTTTTAAAAAGGAAAAAAATTGTACTAAAATTGTAATGCAATGAGTGAAGCTAGCATTCATTTGATTAACGCCATATTTTGAGCAAATGTCATACTATGCATTGCTATCATAATTCAATTCAACTTTGAAAAGTAATGCATAGATAGCATCTCTTAAAATATGTACATTTTTGGCACCCCTGGCATCTATCTATCTATCTATCTATCTATCTATCTATCTATCTATCTATCTACATATACCATATATATAAATATCTATAATATATATATATATATATACATATATACATATATATATATATGTATATATGTATGTATATATATCTCACCTCCTCTTTATCCATTGTTCCAGATACCAGACTGCCTCCGCATCTTGGCTATTGTAAACAAAGCTGCAATGAACATATGAATACACATGATGTCCCCTCCAAGTAGCGTTTTGGGTTTTTTGACATAAATACTCTGAAGTGAGATTATTGGGTCCTCCATTGTCTCTTGTTATAACCTTTGTTTTACAGTCTATTTTGTCTGATATAAGTATTGCTACCCCAACTTTATTAAGTTTTTCATCTCCTTTTTTATAAAATATCTTTTTCCATCCCTTTACTTTCTGTCTGTGTGTGTCTTTCAATCTACAGTGAGTCTCTGATAGGCAGCATGTGTAAGGGTTTTGTTTTCTTATCCATTCAGCCCACCTATGTCTTTTGAGTGGGGCATTTAATCCATTTACATCAAAAGTAATTGTTAATAGATATGTAGCTATTGCCTCTTTATTATTCATAATTTTGATTTTTTTTCTGTCTTAAAGAAGTCTTTGTAACATTTCTCATAATACTGGTTTAGTGGTGATGAACTCCTTTAGTTTTTTCTTTTCTGGGAAGCTCTGTATAAGTCCTTCAATTTTAAATGATAGCCTTGCTGGGTAGAATAAGTAATCTTGGTTGTAGGTCCTTGCTTTTCATCACTTTGAATATTTGGTGCCAATCTCTCTGGCCTGCAAAATTTCTGTTGAGAAATCAGTTGACAGTCTTATCAGAACTTCCTTAAAAGTTACTAGTTGCCTTTCTCTTGGTGCTCTTAGGATTCTTTCTTTGTCTTCAATCTTTGCCATTTTAATTACAATGTGTCGAGGTATGGGCCTGTTTGGGTTCCTCCTGTCTGGGACTCTCTGCACTTCCTGGACCTGTATTTCTATTTCCTTTGCCAGGTTAGGAAAGTTTTAGTCATTATTTCTTCAAATAGGTTCTCGATCTTTTGCTTTCTCTCTTCTCCTTCTGGTATCCCTATGATGTGAATGTTGTTACGCTTGATGTCCCAGAGGTCTCTTAAACTATCCTCATTTTTTGTGGGGGAGGATTCTTTATACCTTTCTGCTGTTCCATTGGGTGATTTCTGCTACTTTGTCTTCCAAATCGCTGATTCAACCCTCTGCTTCATGTAGTTTGCTAGTGATTCCTCCTAGTGCATTCTTCATTTCGGTTATTGTATTCTTCACCTCTGACTTCACTTCTGACTCGTTCTTTTTTATGGTTTCTATGTCCTTTTTAATGCTTGCTGTCTCATTGTTGAAGTTCTCACTAAGTTCCTTGAATATCCTTATAACCACTGTTTTGAACTCTGTCTCTAGTAGATTGCTTGCCTCCTTTTCATTTAGTTTTTTCTGGTGCTTTCTCCTGTTCTTTCATTTGGGATGCATTTCTTTGTTTCATTTTGACTGCCTCTCTATGTTTGCTTCTATGTATTCAGTATTCAGTATGTCTCCCAGTCTTGGCCAGGTGGCTTTATGCAGTAGGTGTACTGTGGGGCCCAGTGGCATAAGCTCCCTGGTCACCTGAACTGGGTGCTCCAGGAGTGTCCCTTGCATGGGTTTTGTGTGCTCTCCTTTTACAGTTGAGCCTTGATTGCTATTGGCACATCTGTGGGTGAGACTGGCCCTAGGCTAACAGACTGTGGGGTTTGGATACATCTATAGCTGATGGGCTGCAGTGAGGGGGCTTATCCCACTGAAGGGGGTTTGCTCCAATGGGCTCTGGTGCCTCTTGAGACCACCCTTTGTGTGTGCCACTTGTGAGGCGAATTGTGTGGTGCTCTGCTATGGTCTGAAGCCAACCTCCAAGTATGTTGGCTATGGGGCCACTGGGGAGGGTCTCTGGTGCAGGCTCAAGTCAACCACTGCCTATGACTTGCCAGAGACTACCTAATAGGAGCTACAAAGCGATCCATAGTTGTTTGCTGCCTGTGCTAAACCTGGAGGCACGTGGGAGAGGCCACGCTGCTAACAATGATGGCTGCAAACAGTCCCAGGCCTGTCCTAACTCTGCAAAAAGCCAGGACACTCAGAAGCCTGCTTCCACCTGCCAGATCCCTTAAGGCTCAGCCACTGATAAAGCCTCATGTGGCACATGAATTGGGTGAGGCAGGGTCTCAGTGAGTCACTGGAGTGGAAAGAGTTGTGGTCGCCAGGTTAATGTTTGGTTTGGTGCCAGTGCTGAGCCTGGAGCGACTCAGGAAAAGCCTCAGAGCACACTGAGGCCAGTCACTGCCCACTTGGGACCCTTGGACTCTGATAGTTTTTCAATGTGGGAGGGCCTGGCTGCTCTAGGAGAAAGTGCCTCCAGCATTGAGTGGGGTGGGGTGGGGTCCCATCTGAGTCAGCAGGGTGGAACAGCAGAGCTCACCAGGCCATTTAGATTCAGATTTGGCCTGTGGAGGCTGGCTCAATAAAGGGCGGGCTGCACAGAAAGAGACTCCTTGCTGGGAAAATGCTGACTGTCCACCAGTCCTCTCCCTGCAGCCACACACCTCACTCTGCCTCCCGTATGTCTTCAAGGCCCGCCCCCCCCAAGTCACCCTCCCTCCACTGGAGCCCACGGTGAGGGCCTGCGAATGAATGAGCCTGTGTGCACAGGCCATTTAAGAGGATGTCTGTGTTTCCCACAGACTTCTGTCCCACCCCAATGGTCAGAATCCCCACTGTTTTTCACAGCTAGATATTGTGAAGGCTCCTCTTTCTGACACCAGAGGAGTCTGATGGTGGGAGGGAGCTGGGGGAAACCGCGCTCATCAGGGGGCACCTCCACAGCCGAGATATGCCTCCTGATTCTCAACCGCCACAGTGAGTTTCAGGGCCCATTCCACATCTCTGCCCCTCCTACCAGTTTCGACGTGGCTTCTTTGAATTTTGTTATGACTTCTGTTCAGCTAGACTTCAGATGGTACTCCAAGTTGATTGTTATATAGTTTAGTTTTAATTTTAATGTGTTAATGGAAGGATGCAGGCACAGTGTTTATCGACTCTGCCATCTTGGATCTGTCCTAAATGCAATTCTTGCTGCAACAAATGTGAATGTTATTTCTAGCTATAAGCCCCAATTTCATTCTTTTATACCAATATTTCCCAAAGTCTGTTCTGTGGCATATTAGTACTGTAAGATGTATCAAAACTAAAGGCTCGTGGTTAAATAAATTTGTGGATTCTGTATATCTTTATATATTTACAATTCACATTAACATATGAAAAATTTGGATAAATCCTATGGTGAGGAAATGTCTAATTTAACATAGATTTCCCCAAACTTATTGACCATTAACACCTGTTACAGGACCAGAATCAGTGTTTAATATAATGGACTTTGGGAAATGCATACAATTGGGGACATAGTCCCAGAGAGCAGTTTCCAGGCTCTCAACCTCATGTGAAAACGTGCTGGCTCGGTTATTAGATGGCCATCAGCTATAATCAGATGGCCATCCACTGTGGCTGGGTGGCCATCAGCTGTTACCAGTTAGCCATTAGCCACTAATATAACTGCTGTGGCTACGCTAGGGGGTTGGTTGGTTGGTTGGTTGGTGGGCAGGCAGAAAAGCGGATGGCGGATTGCAGCTAGCAAGTGGGGTTAGCAAACATGGATGGCAGATTGCGGATCATGTGGATCCTACTTACTGTGTCTTGCCCGGCCGCCAGTGAGACTGGGGTGCAGGAAGACCCCCTGTTGGAGTACTGGTGGATGTTTACTTTTGTGTCTGAACCAGCCCCCATCGAGAATATAGTAGTATGACTCCCCTATTTCTGGCTCGTTGGTGTTCCTTTTTGGTCTCACCATATCCTGTGTTGTTGTGCAGGGAGTGGGAGCAGAGTCCCCGCATGACAACAATACAAAGGTAAGGGATGGGGAAAGAGCCACACATGAATATCCATGAACTCTTGTTTGAGTTCCCCCCAAATTGGCTTAGATTATTATCAATATCCCCATTTAGTAAATGAGGGCTGAGATTCAAAGAGGTTAAATCTTGCCCTCACGCAAGTAGGGAGTGAATGAGGAGGAGACGGTCAGGATTTGAACCCAGGTAGTCTTACTCCAGCACCTATGCTCTTAAGCACTATACTTGAATTTATCTTTCATATCAAGCCATATTTGAGCCCCTTGGGTCGCATACCACCCCTGACCTAATCAGCTGTTGGAGGGAAGGATCCAGTGTTACAGAACATAACAACCTAAGCTTTCCCTTCATCAACTTGTGAACAAGGCAGTTGTAGAAGGAACTGAGCAAGTGGCAGGTTGATTGACTGATACATCCAGGCTACAATGGAGATGAGACTCGCAGAACAAGGCCAACAGGGCTGTCCCAAGACCAAGTTACATTTACTGTCAGAATTCTAAGTAGCAAAGGAGAGACAGCACACCACCTAGTGGGAAAAGCCGGGCTCTGCATGGACTTCAATCTGCATTCAAAACTCGGTTTTACCATTAAGCAATTTGTCTACACTCAGGGTTTTAATCTGCAAATGGGGGTATTAGTAGTAACCTCATAAGATAGTTGAAAGGATTAAAAGAGAATATGGATAAAGTGTCAGGCATGCAATAGAAATGCCATATCCGGTTGTTCCTATTGTTAATTATTAAGTCCAAGCCGACCTTTCAGGGGCTCTTATTCAATTTTTGCTTCTGCCCCTACCAAGGTTAATTCAATTTTTCTTTAAGAAGTGAATTTCCTTCCTGCCTTTACCACTCCGTTCTTTGGTTGGCGCTGCCTTCTTAATTAGAGAGTGTTTGAGGGATGCAGAGACTTCTAAGACTGCTGGAAACAAAAGCAAAGGATGCTCTGAGCCCTGCCCAGAAGTACGTAGCCCTCTGTGGCTCACAGTGGGGTGGGCTAATACCTCTTCTGACTGCTTGGGAGATGTTTTATCTCAGAAAAGACACGGGGACAGTCTGCTTCTGTTCCCATTAGTTTTCTAATTAGTAGAAACTTCAGGAAGCTGGGTTGTGCTTGATTCTTAGCCTCCAGTTCTGGTGCTTTTAGCATTTCACAGATTTGTGTGCTTTCTTGGTTAGCTTAATGGAAAAATGAGATGGAGACCTCAGGCTCTTGTTTGATTTACCCATTTTACCTCCAAATCTGGGCCCTAAAATTGTTTAGATTATTGTCCATAGTTATGACTTATGGAGATTACAAAGAAAACACTTGCGTTTCTGTTTATAAATCTGATACCTTTTGCTAAATGGTGCTTAAAATGTTCAGAGGATAATAAGACCCAGGCTCCTCTAAGTAAGAAACAAATTAAAGAGGTGCTGATAGAAATTAAAAATGAAGTAGTGCAGGCCCAAGGAAATTTCATTCTTCAGTTTCTAGTTTCAGAGGCTTCTAGTTATAAAACAAAGATAACACACCCAGACTGAAGACTCGCAGTGCCAGTCACATGTGGCCTTTGATCAGAGAATTTAAAGTAGAGGGAGCAAGTTGAACAAGGAATACTAACAGAGGGAGAGGAGGTTGTAATTAACACTTTCCCTCTGAAAGAGCACTTGGGAATCGCCTGGCCAGCATTAAGCAACACAAATTAAAGAAAATAGACCTGGGATATTCATATAGGTAATACCAAAAGAACTAGTATTTGGATTTAAAAAAACAACAAAAACTGCTAACAGCTAAGTTTAGTGACAAGGATATTTAACTTGCACCTAGTGGATTCTATTTATTTTAAACCTTGCTGTATCACATTGTTAGCGGTAGAAATTAGAAATTGATCAAAGTGTTGCTTTAAATTAAAGAATTTAATTTTAAGGAAAACGAATGAGTGGATTTTTAATATGTTTTTATTAATTACTTAGCTACGCCTTTTTTTTTTTTTTTTTTTTTTTTGCTTTGTTGGAGCAAATCCAGAAAATCCAAATAAAATCGATATACTAAGAAGGAAAAAATCAGCTTCTATGTTGAGGGTCTGCTTATGCAACTCCAAACCTTGTATATACTAGGAAATGGCAAAGAAGGGATAAATGATTGCTGGGGGGAGACCTATTTTGGGAGAAGCATTGACAGTTCTTCACATCTTTTAATTAAACACACTTCTAATATACCCAGAAGTCTTCTCATAATTTTTTTCAAGAAAAACCTTTAAAAACATCTTATGATAGTGATTTTTTTAAACTAATGGAATTCTAATACAACATTTAAACTGCTCTTTTCTATAGCCACTGTCACCTTAGCACAAATTTTTCTCCTAAATTTTTAATTAGCCAAAGTCCCAGAAGAATAAGCAGTACCCTGTTTCCCCGAAAATAAGATCTAGTCAGACAATCAGCTCTAATGCGTCTTTTGGAGCAAAAATTGATATAAGACTCGGTCTTACTTTACTATAAGACCGGGTATAATATAATATAATATAATATAATATAATATAATATAATATAATAATGTAATATAATAATATAATATAATAATATAATATAATATAATAATATAATATAATATAATATAATATAATATAATATAATACTGGGTCTTATATTTAATTTTTGCTCCAAAAGACACATTAGAGCTGATTGTCCAGCTAGGTCTCATTTTTGGGGAAACACAGTATATAGTATTCAGCAAAGCACTGTAGGACCATTATAAACCAAACCAGACAGAATTGGGTCTGTTTGAATCCCACCAATCATGTGAACTAGGGCCTTATTTAACTTCTCTGAGCTTCTGATTCCTCATCTACAAAATGAAGAGAATAATATGCACGTCACATGATTGTTGCAAGGATTAAATGAGACATTTTATTTTAAAGTACCTGACATGTCACATCATAGATGCTCAATATACATTATTTTCCTTTCCATTTTCCCCTTCATATGCATATATTCCAGCAACATCGATTTCCTTTATATGGAAAGCCAATGCTGTTAACTTTATTAGGCTAGATTTTCCATTAAGCATTTATCCTTATTCATTAGATAGGAGGATTGACGCACAAAGATATTAAATTATTTACTCAAGTTTAATGAATGAAATTGAAAACCTTTTTTCCCTGCTTAACATGAATGTGCCCTTTTCAGTATGCAGAGCTTTGTTGCATTTATTCAGAAGCTATCTCTAAGTGCTTAGTTTGGAACACAGGATTAATGAGCCCGGAGACAGGGTGTTCATCACCATGGCAACCAAACTAGCTTTGCCCTGTTCCAAGCTCAAAAAACGGATGCGGGATGCTTAACTCTGGCCTGCAGTATATAGCTGGGTGTTTTTTTTCATACATCTGACTCCCCCTTGCTGTTTCCAATTACTCCCTAATTCTCTTGAAAAAAATAAAAATTAAAAGAACATCCTTGCTTCTTTGGGGCTCTCCTTCTTCATCTGTACCACTTACCCTCCTTCCTGAATCCATTTATTTCCCCCATCAGTTTCTAAAGATTTTGGCACCTGACTCACATTATCCCTCTCTGCACAAATTCTGGGTGACTTTAACAAACACACACACCCAATGCCCTGGTCTCTCAATGTCCGGATCTCATTTTCTCCAGTGACTTTCTCCTCCTCTCTGACCTGGTGACTCCCACCCACAGTCATATCTGGACTGAGTCATTGCCATTAATTGATCTGTCTCCAGAAATTATGAATTCCCACATTCAATCCTCTGACTCTACAGCCCATCTTTGCATCTTGGTTTCATTAGAACCCCATCCTGTGTTCTCTTTGTCCGTTAGATGTGCTTTCCTTTCCTTCCCTTCCTGTCCAGCTCAGTTCCATATTCCATCACTTCAATAACTCTTTTGCCAAAACCTTAAATTACCTCCAACTTTTCATAGCACTTACCTGGTGCTATAAATGAACCCAATTATCCTACTGTCTCAGTGCCTGCATCCAAGCAGCTGAGAGCTGTATTGCAACAATCACACTACAGGTGAGGTGCCATCTGTACAAGCCAACAAACACAACAACTCAACCGGTCCTTAACACTACTCAGTGATCCACTGCCTCTCTGCTTAATTTATTCCCCCGCGCTCCAAAACAATTACCTCAGACCTGTTTCATTCCTCAGTCCTTTAACCCCTTTCCCTCTCTCTTCAAGTTCAGATCGCCTCAACTCTTATTTTACATAGTTGATATCTTTCAGATGGAAAATTCCTTAAAGCATTAGTGCTGCACGTGTCAACTCCGATCTGCTCCTTTTCTGCCTTCAGTTCCATTAGAACAGGTATTCTCTCTAGAGTCAATCCTTCTACCTGGTTCTAGATCTCATTTCCCAAACTTCTCACAATCCTTACACCGTAAGTTTCCTTCCTCTCTCTTCTGTCATCAGTGTCTGCTCCACTAGTAGATTTTGCCACCAGTTTTTTAAATGCTCAGGTTTTTGTCATCTATAACAAAAAAATTTTTCATTCCTTCCTCATCAATCCTCTTTCCTCCTCTTCACAAATACTCTTTAAAAGGCTTGTTCATGGGGCAGTCAGATGGCTCAGTTGGTTAGAGCACAAGCTCTGAACAACAGAGGTGCCTGTTCGATTCCCACGTGGGCCAGTGAGTTGAGCCCTCCACAACTAGATTGAAGGACAACAACTTGGAGCTGATGGGCCCTGGAGAAGCACATTGTTCCCCAACATTCCCCAATTAAAAAACACACCCATACGAATGAAGAAAAGGATTGTTCATATTCATAAACAAACTTCTTTTTAGTTATTCATCCCATCCACTCTGATTTCTGTATCCATCACTCAACTGATTGCTACAATCTCCAAGTTCTTCCATGTCACTAAATCCAATAGCAACTTATTGGATTTCTCAGTAGTATTTGACATTTCTGACATCTCCCTCCTTTTTGACATAATCTCTCTTTATATGAGAAAAGAAGCAATGAGTGCAATAGACCATAAACTGAAAGTGATTTTGCCAGTAATGGTGATGGAATTGCTCTGATTCAATCACATCTCCTCCCTAGCTCTAGCACTTGTTCTTAATTAAACATTCAACAAATATTCAACAATAGTGACAAACGCTGGTGGGGGAAGGGCCATGTTAATTTCTTACAGAATCTGTTCAATGATTAATGTTACTTTCTTTAAAAAACACATTCAACATAAATAAATAAATATTCAACAATCAACAACCAGTATGTGCTATGTAGTGGGTTATGCTTAGCAAACTCTGCTCTCATGATATTTATAGTTTAATGAAAGAGGCCACAGTAATCAAAAATTAAATAAAATATTAAGTGCCACAAAGAAAAAGTACAACTTGCTATGAGAATACGGACTCAGGGACTTATCTCAGATTAAGGGAATTCAGGAAGAATGATCTTTGGAATTGATGTCTGAACTAAGGCTTTAAGGAGGAGTAGAAGTTAGCTCAGCCGAGAGGAGAGGGCACAGCATTCTAGAGAGCACTTACACTACCTTTGTGTTCCCAGCCCTTTCCCCCAACTCAACACCTGGAATACTGGTAATCATGCCTTAACTCTCCAGGAAAAAGCCCAGTAGAGTTTTCTTTGGAGAATCTCACCAATGTAAGAAAAAAGATCTAAAGCTACTATGTCAGGGATACCTCAAATAAAAGGTCCACTAGATCCCCCACAGTGAAGCTAATAGTCAGGTAACCCCACCTGCCCATCTAGCTTCCAAATTAGCTTTTAGTCGCTCAATCTTAAATATCAGCAAACATCCAAGGATGACTGGCTGGAGCAAGTCTGGAGGCTCCTGAAGGATTTTTGCAAGAAAAAAAACCCTGATGAAATACACATTGAATTGAAATATTTTCAGAAAAGATGAAAACTATTGGCAAAAAGTTGGGAGTTAATGGTGATGATACATAGAAAACTAAAGCTAAAAAATAAGACAATTAACTCTAGAGAAAACAAAATGTGTACAAAAAAGGAAAAGTTCTCCTACTTTCTTACAAGCCACATGGTTATAATGTAACCACATTGTGAGAATGGAGGACAGGAAAGGTACCTGTACGAGGGTGGGGAAGGAAGGGAGATGAGCCAGATCCTTACCTTCCATTATGATGAATCAATAGATGATCAGAAAATTGCTTATGTTGCTACTTATTCTTTTCAATTTTATGCATAAAGAAATGGTATTTATTTAGCAATATGGAGATAAATATCAATAGATGATCAGAAAATTGCTTATGTTGCTACTTATTCTTTTCAATTTTATGCATAAAGAAATGGTATTTATTTAGCAATATGGAGATAAATATCAAACTCATCAACTAAAATAAATGAAAGTGATTACCGCCGAGGAGGGAGTAATCAAGAACTGCATTTTTCATAATAAACCTTGAATAAGGTATCTTTTTAATGTCTTTTAATCAATTTTTATATTTCTTCCACCCTTTTGTTGAATATGTTTTCTAGACCCCTTAAATTTCTTAAGATATTATAAATCTATCTTTTCTCACATTATAATTTCTCTGCTTGTTTCTGGTATGTAGAAATGCAATTGATTTTTGTATATTGATCTCAAATGCAGTACTTCTGCTGAACTCAATTACAAATTCTAACCATATGACCTTAGATTTTCAGTTGTTTTTTTTTTTATGTAGATAAACATATTATAAGGGGGAAAAATGTCAGTGTTACTTCCTGCTTTCCAATCTTCACACTTCTTTTTTTTTTCTCTCTCTCTCTCTTTGTGCTGGCTAGTACCTTCAGGACAGAGCTGAAAAGATGTGGTGAGGACTGCAAACTTGTTTCACTTCTGATTCTAAAGGGGTTGTTTCTAAAATTTCAGCACTACGGAGAGCATTGTCTTTACAAAGCACTGCTTAGGGGAGTGCCTCCCAACGTGTGCTATGATTTTGTGTGGGACATTTTTTTACCATCCTGGAGTACCTGGTGCCTGATTGGGTGTAAGAGATGGCCTGTAAACAAACTTTAAGTTCACTCATTCACAGTAGAATGATTGGAGGCAACACTTCTACTAGAAGAAGCAGAAACCAGAAGACAAGGCTTTTTAGAGTCATTTTTGCCTTCTCAGAGAAGCGGGTCTCTAGGAAGATGGAAGTCAAGAATTTGCCCATTACTGGGGTGGCCGGATGGCTCAGTTGGTTAGAGCGCGAGCTCTCAACAAGGTTGCCGGTTCAATCCCCGCATGGGATGGTGGGCTGTGCCCCCTGCAACTAAAGGTTGAAAATGGCAACTGGACTTGGAGCTGAGCTGCGCCCTCCACAACTAGATTGAAAGACAACTACTTGGAGCTGATGGGTCTTGGAGAAACACACTGTTCCCCAATATTCCCCAATAAATTTTTTTTAAAATTTGCCTATTAGTATTTACCGTTACTATTACCTTCTGTGTATGGCAAGGGATTTTGCCATATCGTCTACAGTGATGAATCAATTTTTATAGTGATATAAAGTTTCCTTTAGAATTAAATTTAGTAAGTAATATCAATTGGAAGAAAACATTAAATTCATATTGTACAGGTGATCCTAACAGTACATTAGATGGGGCAAATATCCCCAAGTAGTTTGCAAATGACTAGGATAGTCAGATTTGTTCTATTAAAATGTATAAAGTAAGAGCTAGAAGATGGAAGGTGATGGCTGGTGAAACAAGAATCTGTGAAGCAAACATATCTTTTTCTTGACTAACACGAAGTCCAGTGATGTCTTGCCTTACCACGTCTGTATCTTTGAATAGAGACTTTCCTAACATGTGGGTCACTTGTGTTACTGTCACACCAAGAACCAGAGGGCCGTTTGTTAAAAGGGATGGTCTCCTTTACATTACCTCATGCTACATTCGCTAGGAAATATTTGAATTTTTATGGTTTTCCTGCAGTAACAGATTTTCCTCCAACTGTCAGGATTTGCTTCATGCAGAGTAAAGCAGGCAGCTTTTCTTTTCCTCTGTTCAGAGGAAATAGGTAGAAATAATATGCTGCTTTTCAGCCAGCTAAACCTGACCTGACTCTTTTTATTCGTAGGGAAATGCAGGATTCACAGAGAGGACATTTTCATTGAGGTAAATAAGCCTTCTCAACTGATGAACACTATTATACTAATACCAAAGGAAACAAAGGCCAGAAGATGGGGGGCATTAAGTAGAAAGGCCAACAGAAAATTAGCAGACAAAATCCAGCATGAGGACAAAGCAGGCTCTGCAACATTGAAAAAAAAAAATAGAGGAAAATCCTTTAAGAGAAAATTGCATGCAATTTTTTGGCCTCAATTAGCCTTTTCCACAAAGAGCACTTTTCCACAAAGAGCCCATTAAATAGCAAATGAAATTACATTGGTTTTCAGTTGCCATGGCATTGGTTTTTCTGCTAATGGACTTCTCTGGTCCTGAGTTTAATGTTAGCCTGACTTATTTTCCTTGTCTGTAGGCTGTCTCAGTTCCCTCTGTCCGGCCACAAAGTTGATGTATGTGACTTCGCCTCAAAGTGCCAAATACATAATCCAAGAGAGAGAAATGTCATCCTTGAGCTATCTCCCCAGAGACTGAGAGGGTAAAACTGACCAACAGCAGCATTTCATTAACCATGAACAAGGCAGTTTCCATTTGTTAGATGGCATTAGTTCCCATCCATGTACTCAGGGCTCCTGGAGCCATTCCCAGATCAGTCAGAGACCATTTATTGAGTACCTCCAACGTGCCAAGCACTGTCCAAGAAGCTGAAGACATAAAAATGCAAAAGAAAGGACCCAAGATGCTCACAGTCTTCTAGAGTTTCCAGATTAGGCGACACACCTCCAAAAGCTTACCTTCTCCTTTTCTCTATTTATCTATCCATAAAGTGAGTAAAATTTATCCCCAATTATCTAATTCACAATTTTGTTTTGTTTTGAAATATTTTCCAGGTGCCACCTTAAGAAAAACTATTATCTTTGGAGTAAGGATCTAAAATGACACATTTCCTTTTTCAAGTTGCTTTGCTCTAGCGAAATATTAGCTATGATACCAAGTTTGACTCTGATAATTTGGGTATTCTTTTCTAATATAATTATTTTCCAATCACATATAATTTTTAGAAAAATAAACTTTTGCCGTTCATACTCTCTTATAAGCTTCTTTTTAAAAATCTTTGCATGTCAGTGAACGTTCTTGCACAACATCATTTTTAATGTCTGTATAGTATTGAGGTAATACAGGTTAAAATTTTTCTATTAGATGTGCAAATATTTTCCAGTTTTCCAGTAATGTGAATGACTCTCTGAGGGCAAAAAGAAATTAGGCAATCTTTTTGAGACTCTAAATATATTACAAAATAATAAAATAATAAATGCCATTTAAAATTGTGGTATATTTTAAATGTATATTTTAAATGTATAACCAATCCTTCTAGTGCAAAACATATAAAATAAAACACACTATAATTAGCCTATTTAGAAGACTTACAGAATTAGGAAAAAGTTTCTTAATTTCTAGTGTAGTATAAATCACGTGACCAAGTACAATTCTGTTACATGATAATGTCTTTTTTCTTTCTCATCAGTTACCTCTTTGACTCATGTATAACCTTATTTGGAGGTAACATCCAAAGTCTGCATTTGAGGCCCTATATACATGAGACCCCTGAGCCAAAAGGTCCAGGATTAGTCTCTAATCCTAGAGATGGACTTTGTGAGTTAAAGGTTTTAAGCTTTTGATATTGCCCTCCCAGTTGTACCATTTACATTGCATTAAGAGTGTGTAAAATCATTTCCCTTTGTGTTTGTGAACATATGTGTTATCATCTTTTGTATCTTTGTTAATGTAATAATTAACAACAAAATCATCTAATTGTTATTTTAATTGATGTTTTGCTGATTACCAATGCAGGTGATCATTGTTATCTTTATTTGCCATTTATATGCTTCTTTTCTTTCTGAAATGCCTGTTCCTGCTCTTGGTCCTTCCATTCTTTTATTTATTTCTCTTACTTGTTCACTTCCTTACTTAAGTTTTAAGATTTTTTTATATATTAGGGATGTGAGCCCTTTGTCATAAAGTCTGAACTATTTTTTCCCATTTTATGATGGCCTTTTAATTGTATAATCTGTTTGCCACACAGACATTGAATAGTTTTGCTTAATCTAATTTATCTTTCTTTTCTTTACAGCTTTGACCTTTGATGCTATGACTCTAAAGAATAAGTGTATCGTTAATGGACTTCCACTCTTTCTCCTTGACTGTAATTAGCCTAATTCTTTGTTGTCAGCCCACAAGGAACGTTGCTCAGTGTTCCCCTACCTCTTCCTTCCTTCCAATCTCTAGGTAGTCTCGCTCTCTGTGGACAGGGATAGAGGAGATGGGAAATAACTGTCCTCTGGGAAAGATTACACCTCTGAGGAGTGAAAGGGTTGGCAGCTCTCAATCTGCGGTTGACAGAGTCACATAGGAAGGCATCAATATAGAAAGTCAATAATGAAACAAAGCTATAATTTCTTCACTATCAAAAAATAAAAATCTTGAAGTTTAAATTCGTTACTTAAAATGTAAATAAATATAAAAACTAAGTCTAAAAGTAAATATATAAGGAAATGTGAAAGATGGTGATGGCCACATGTATAAGCTCCAGCTGATAATGCCACCACTCTACAGATGTCCCTGTACCCGGCTCTTCCTCCCACAGTGGACAAGAAGGAGAATAAGGTGGGCTGATTTTTTATTTTCCTCTTAATTCTCATAGGTTGAGAAGACCACAGCACCTGTAAGCTTGTTCTCTCATTCTTTCCCCATGATCTTTCCATACTTTCCTCTCTCTTATCAAAATTTCCACCATTTCTGCTCACATTTTTGGCTGATGACTTTCTTCATACATCATTGAGGGGCAAAGCCATTGGATATAAACTCCCTCATTTTATCACAACCAAATCTATAAATGTGCTAACATTTAAAGCCATCTTTTACTTTGGCTCATCTGTTAAAAATGACATGTGTCACATGGTCTCTGAAGTTTATTCTGTCTCAACTTCTCTAAGATTTGGACCTTTCAGTTATGTTGTTTCATGCATCTTCAACTGTTTTCTTTCTACAAATCATTTCCTTCAGCATACAAACATTTCCTTCTATCTCCAATTGTAGATAATAGTCTCCTGTGACCCACCACCCCTTCAGCTATCATGCTATTCTTATACTCACTTTTGAAGCCAAGCTTCTTTTAACAATTATCAGCACATGCCATCTCTAGTTTCTAACCTCCCATTTACACCTTATACCATTCTAATCTGGCTTCAACACCCACCATTTCACCAAAGCTGTTTTTGTCAGTGATAATTCTGTCACTTAATCTAAAGGACATTTTTTTAAACCTCTCAGTAGCAATCAATACAGCTGACCATTCTCTCCTTTAACCACTTTTCTTAGTCTTTGTGATGAAAAAAAAAGAAGAAAAAAAAAGAAAAAAATGCTCTTGAGTTTTCTCTAACTTCACTTATCAATCCATTGTACTCTCATTTCTTGGCTCCTCTCCATTTTGTTAACATTTAAATGTAAGGATTTATCAGAGCTTGGTCCTAGGTTATCTTTTCTCTCTCTACACTGTTTATCCAAGTGATTTCATTGATTTCCTTGGCTTCAAATACAATCTATAGCCCAACAATTCCTAAACTTATAGCTTTAGTCCAGAGCTCTTTTCTGAAATCCATATTTTTTATGTCAAGTGCATCCTGGACTTACTTTGGTATCTCAGAGAGATCTAAAACTTCTCACGTTTGAAACTAATCTAGGAGTATTCACTGCTCGATTAGAAGTGATTTGGAGGCTAATATAAAGCTACAGCAACCAAGTCAGTGGAGCATTAGCAGATAGATAGGTAGGTAGATAGATAGATAGATAGATAGATAGATAGATAGATAGATAGATAGATAGATAGATATAAATGGACCCATACATATTTGGCCAATTGATTTTTGACCAAGATAAAAGATAATTCAATAGTGAAAGAATAATCTTTTCAACAAAATGATGTCAAAACAGTTGGACGTCTATATGCAAAAAAAGATGAACCTCAACCCATGTCTGACATCATATGAAAAACATAACTCAAAATAAATGACTCAAAGACCTAAGGGTAAAACCGTTTACTCCTTGAAGTAAAAACTTAAGAAGGAAACAGGAGAAAATCTTTTTTACCTGGATTAGTCAAAGATTTCTTAGCTAGAACACAAAAAGCACATCCCACTCTAGGTATTTACCCAAGAGAAATGAAAACATGTCCACACAAGAAACTGTATGCACATGTTTATATAAGCTTTTTTCAAAATTGCCAAAAACTAGGGAGTGGATAAACTGTCTTACATCTATATAAGGAATTCTACTCAGCAAAACAAAGTCTAATTTACTGGTCAGTGCAACCACATGAATGAATCTCAAATGCTTTATACTAAGTGGGAGAAACAAGACTCAAAAGGCTATTATATGATTTAATTTATATGACGTTCTGAAAAAGGCAAAACTATAGGGAGTGAAGAAAAATAAGTGGTTGCCAGGGGTGAGGATAAAAGTGAGGGCATTAACTAGGAAGGACATCAGGAAATTTTTTGAAATGCTTGTGTTGATGGTCTCATGACTATATGTTTCTCAAAAATAGTGAATTTTACTGTGTGTAAATTATACCTCTGTAAACTTGACTTAAAAAAAGACTGATATAAGGATCTCCCATAAAGCTTGTTCCTCAAGTTTCCCCATCTTTAAAAACTGGCATCACTCTCCACCCATTTTCTAAAGCTAGAAACCTATTATTATTCTTGAAACTTCCTTTTCCTTTACCCCACCCCAATCTATATCTAATCCATCTCCAAATCATATACATTCTGCTTCTAAAACATATTGCAAACCCATCTTCTAATCTTCCTATCCAAATATGTCCCTTAGTGCTAATCACCATCCCTTGTCAACTACACCATTGCAATCACTTCCCTGATGGTCTGCCAGCTTCCATTCTTGGCCTCCTCCAACCCAATTTTGACATAACTCCAGAATGATGATTTTAAGTGAAAATTAAAGCATGTCATTTTCTTGTTTAAAGGTTTTCAGTGACTCCATTTCTAAATCCCATCCCTTGGCCTCCAACACACCATTTGTGGTCTAACACAACCTGTGTCATTTGGTGACACCCTCCTCTACCTTCTGGTTTCTCCCACCGAACCCCATAACCATGATACTGTGGCCTCACTAGCCTTCTTCCATTTGTTGAATATTCCAAGTTTTTTTGTTCTCCTAGGAATTTTGCAAATGCTATTCTCTAGACCTAGACTCCTCTTCTTTTTTTAATGGCTAGCTACTTCTCATAAAGATTCAGCTTACATATCGTATCGTTAGTGAAGCCTTGTGCATTTTATAATAGTTCACTCATGACATTCTCTTTCATTACATCTTGTTTTACTCCTTTCCCAATTTATGATTTCATATTTATGAATTTATTTTATTAATATTTATCTCACCTAGGAGAATACTCGAATATGCTCTTTGAATGCAGAAACTCTTTTTCGCACTTATTTAGCACATTAGCTGACACATTATAGGAGCTAAATAAATATTTGTCAAATGTGTAAATTAACAAGCCTCCTACAATTAAAGAAATAATAATATGATTCCAGTGAGATAATCATTGAATGACCTGGGCCAACATAACATATCTATCTACCTATTTACCAATCTATCTATTGGCATATGTATATTTAGGGTCTCCTGAAATAGGCTTAATGCATGGGAATATCTACAACACTGTTTGAGACAAGTAAGAATCACCAAGTTTCAAAACCATGAGTGTGCGAGTGTATGACAATGTCAGCCAC
Organism: Rhinolophus hipposideros; assembly: GCF_964194185.1. Taxonomy (NCBI): domain Eukaryota; kingdom Metazoa; phylum Chordata; class Mammalia; order Chiroptera; family Rhinolophidae; genus Rhinolophus; species Rhinolophus hipposideros. The sequence goes on from NC_138064.1 coordinate 31,236,469, forward strand.
CCAGAAAGGCTTACCTCTCCAAACCAATTGCTTGGCACAGAGAATGGAGCTTGGAGTTGTACAAAAATGTAAAGCTGTATGTCCACTTAAGGAGTAACTATTGAGCTTTGCTCCATGGTCACAAAGGATCTTCACACAATCCAAGTTGGCCATTTCACAAGCCACATGAAGAGGGGTTTTCCCATTGGGTCTACAGTTGATTGTAGCATTGTGGTCTAGTAGCACCAGAAGACATTCCACATGACCAAACAAGACAGAGAGATGCAGGCCTGTTGCCCAAGAAGACTTTAATTTATAACTAGGCAACCAATAACCTGAAAAAGAAAAACGAAGAAAGTTTAACTACTTGGCCTAGGATTTCTCCATGATTTGTGAGGATTTTACAAAGTATTTTACTTTGATCACATTTATAAAATTGGGAGGGGGGGTAGTGATGATTCAGTAGTTGTAAACTAGTAGCTGATGGGTCTACAAATTTATAGTTAAGTATCACATTTGGATGTACGTACATAAATGAGACAGGTGCTCTCAAGTTCTCACTGTCTCTGCTAGTCTCTGTGATCTTGTGCCTTTACTTACATTACCTTTTTGGCTTTCCCAGGCATATGAGTTTGAGACCTTCATTTATGTGGCTGCATTTTATTTCATGCAGTGAGCTACATGAATCTTACATTAAAGAATTTTTTTAACTCCCTGTCATTGTCTTCAATGATGCCAAAGCTGTTAATTACAAGCTTATAACTTTTATTCCATCACAGTTATTTTTCCCTATATTTGTTGCTATTGTTGTCAGTCTAGGTGTGAATGTATTTGATGTCTTTAAAAAAAATTGTCACGCCAAGATTTTATTTGCCTGTCAGTTTATACAATACATTTTTTCAAAGAAGAATTTAAAGCAACTCATAAATTTTACACTAGACTTTTTAATATTCCAGAAAAAAAGAACAAGTTAAAACTAAGATAGGAAAATAAAAAGAGGACAAGGGTAAGATAGGTACCCAAAATACGAAGGTCTGACAATTAAGTTTACGAACTTGCCACCATGCACTTACATTGGCAGCACTGTACAAACAGCTCGGTAAGGTTTCATAACCTTGGTATATCAGTGTCTCACAGCTGTGTTTGTGTCAATGTGCGGCGGTGTCTTGCTGAATGGTGTTCATTATTGTTGCGTGTTTTTGTGTACCCTCATGAGGATGTCTGAGCTTGAATAAGAGCAACAAACAAACATTAAATTTCTTGTTAAACTTGGCAAGAGTGGAAGTGAAATCAGGAACATCTTAGTCCAAGTTTATGGGAATAATGCCATGAAGAAAATGGCAGTGTACAAATGGATTAAACGTTTTTCTGAGGGCGGAGAATGCATCACTGATGAAGAAAGGTCAGGGCGGCCAGTAATGAGCAGAACTGATGAAAGCATTCATCAAATTCATCAAACACATTCATAGCATTGAGCATCAAAATCGTCAGCTGACTGTGAGAAGCATAGCAGGCCAAGTAAATATCAATAGAGAAACAGTTGGGAAAATCTTAACTGATAATCTTGGCATGAGAAAGGTGTGTGCAAAAATGGTCCCAAAGAAGCTCTTGCAACATGATAAGGTACCAGCTCACACGGCACTGTCTGTGAGGGAGTTTTTAGACAGTAAACAAATAAGTGTATTGGAACACCCTCCCTACTCACCTGATCTGGCCCCCAATGACTTCTTTCTGTACTCAAAGGAATACTGAAAGGAAGACATTTTGATGACATTCAGGACATCTAGTATAATAGATCGACAGCTCTGATGGCCATTCCAGAAAAAGAGTTCCAAAATTGCTTTGAAGGGTGGCTTAGGCACTGGCGTCAGTGCATAGCTTCCTAAGGGGAGTACTTCGAAGGTGACAGAAGTGATATTCAGCAATGAGGTATGTAGCACTTTTTCTAGGATGAAAACTCAATTGTCAGACCTTGGACACACCATGTCTAGTACACTAGAACTTCATTGCAAATTTGCCTTTGAATTTTATAGCAGGAAATAAACAAGAAAATGTGATATATTACACAATTAACTATGCCTACCCCCTATCAGCTATACACAAATTAATTGGTCAGAAGCATAGTTGTTCCTAGAACTCAGATCTTAGATAAAAATTTCCCATTCGTTGTTGGAAATCTCTCTCTCTCTCTCTCTTTCTCTTTTGCATTTCCTTTTTCCCTCTGACCTATGACTTCTAAACACTGAGCTAATTCTTTTCATCCAAGTCTCCAACAATTGCTATATTTGACAAGTTATAGCAAAAATAACTTTATAAACCTTCTTTCAATGTCAATACCTAGAGCCATAGCATTAAGCTAACTATGAGTGGGTAATGGAAAATAGATACAGAAAGAAGAAATATTGATGAAAGATGAAGGTGCAGAGATAGCTCAACAGCTTAGAAAAGACTCTAGGGCTGAAACAACAAAATAAATTTTAACATGGATAAATCAGAGGTTTGCTTTGAGGTTATAAAAATTCCACTATACAAGTACAAGGTAAGCAGGGTATGGTTTAATGGCAATTTGTTTGAGAAAAGACCTGGGGATTTGAGTTGGCAGTAATCTCAAAATGAGCTAACAGTGGGATGGAACTGCCAAAAAGTTAATACAATCTTAAGCTACATTTATAAAAGTGCACTGCCCAGAGCAAGAGAAGTAAAAGTTGTATTCTTCACTGATTAGATGAGGTCAGAATAAAGCTAGAATATTGTGAATACTTCTGGGTACCAATGATCATCAGGAGGGCACTCGGGGTGATGACAACATTAAAAGTGGGCCTAGTGATCAGGTAATATCTGATCATTATATAAATTATTTCATTTAAGTGACAAACACTACATATGTGCCACCTGGGTATTTATCCTACAACTGTAATCACTCATGTGTGCAATGCCCTATAAGGGCCACTGTATTGCATGATTCCCAGGAACACCACTTGTACTGAACTATTTGGGAAGAGTATGAAGTTCCCAGGAGTTACGAATCCTGGCAACCTGACCTATGGACAAGAACATGCACTACACAAGACCGAACGTTATTCTTAATGGCTAACCATTAGAAACAACCTCAATCTTTATCACCAGGAGACTATATAAATACATTATGGTACATCCATACAATCGAATACTATAAGCCCTTATAAAGAAGGGGGCAGTTCTAGGTATACTGATACGGAAAAAAATCTCAATGTATATTATTGAAGAAAAGAAGCAGGGAGCTGAACAGTGTGCATAATATGCAATCATATGCAAATACCGGGGGTGCCCCAAAATGCATACGTGTGGAAACTTTGGTCAACGTTGCTCAAGCAGTAGTTCACTGTAATCAGAAGTGTCTGGATGCTGATGGTAACCACTTTTAGCACCTCTTGTAATTGCAGAAGTCAAACATGACTTGCATTCATCTTTTGTTATTGGTATATATTGAGAATTACAATTTTGATAGTTTTTTCCTTTCTTAAAATGTGCATACACTTTTTTTGGCACCCTCTGTATACTTATAAACACCTAAAACAGAAACTGGTTAAAGTGATCTCCTCCAAGAACTGGAGGACAAGGACAAGGACATAGATTTATTTGTCCTTGAATGCCCTTTTGAGCTTTGAAATTTAGTACCTTGTGCATGTCTTATTATTTAAAAAAATAAGTAAAATTAAAATAAACTATTGTCCCCCTGTCCAGAGAGGGAAAAATGGTTTAATTTAAAGAGGCTATTTATAGGGTCATGCACTATGTTTGTTAATCACTAGGAAATTAATGAAACCAACCGAAGTTTATTTTTCTGTAGCCCACCCTCTAACCTACACACAGACACACAGACACACAGACACACACACACACACACACACACACACACACACACACACTTTAATCCCTTTTTCATCCCATCAGAATTCTAGAGCCATTTTGCTTTCTTTTCCTCCCAACTTTCCCATTATCCAAATCTGTTCTTTAAAAAGAAATCCAAAGTTAATCCACACTAAGGTCTAACAGACAGCAGAGGGTTTAAAGTGTCACTCTTTTAGGATCATCTGAATTTATGTAGACATCTGTATTCAATGAAAAGAATTAAATTCTAAGGTACTAATTTAAGATTCTAGACACTGAGAATGGAAGGTATTTGGCAATATAGACTTTTCCTGGCTGAGACAAATAGTATCATAGACAACCTGGGCTAAAGGGTATCAACCCTGTGTGTGTGTGTGTGTGTGTGTGTGTGTGTGTGTGTGTGTAAATAGATATGCACATACAATATATGTATATATATACATTTATATCTCTCTATTTATCTATATACATTGAATCTGTGTTCTAAGCAGAGTTGTTAAGCTCTATGATATGCAACCTACTTTTGATAATGAGTGAATCACATTTAACATTAACAGTTAATCACTCATTTTAATACTCAGACTTCCTCAACAAACAATTTGCAAAGACAGGCTCTTCTGTCTCGGAAAGAAGCAGGTTCCAGATCTGAAAACCAAAGTGTGTTTTGCCTGCCGATTTAGCAGCAAAGATTAGGCATCTCTATGCAGCCACTGATTGGAAACTCATGCCTGCTTCTGCAACGGGAAGAAAAATGATTTCAGAAAGGAAGCAGCAGAGAGCTGATTAAAAGAACACCATTTTGATGTAAAATCAAAGGCATACAGAGTGTTAGCGCTAGAGGGAAGATTATCCAGTCCAAGTCTTTCATTTTCCAGATGAGAAAACTGCCACTTTTTCAGCCTGCTAGAGCCATAAGTTAATGGATATCTGCAATGCAGTGTTCCCGTCTGTCTTTGTCTTTGTGAAAACAGAATAGGTTTAGCGCCAAGCCTGCTTCACAAATCAGGAGGACGGAAAGAAGATCCCACATCTCCGATATGCAAATGCATTTGCTTGTTGATTTTTTAAATTCCTCCTAAATTCCAAATAGCACCTAGAGAATTTATCCTGCCTGTTTATTACATGAATCAGCCATCCTTGGCATCTCAGTCAATTTCATCTGTGTCTCCTATAATCATAATAATTAACTGGTAGATTGGGCTGGGAGAGCATGAGGTCCTGGAATTCAGCCAATCCCTGAATGGAATTGTGCCTCCATGTCACCTCACCTAGACGGGAATGTGTGGAGGTGGGTGGCAGCAAGACACGTTAGCTGGTGCCCCTGGGGATCAGAATGGAAAACTAGGAAGAGGGCAGATTGACAGATACAGATAGGGTCTGCTGAAATGTATCTTGAAGCTGGGTTGCAGAACTTGGATGGTGGTATGGGGGGAGGGACACAGCCCCCTGCAGACAGGAGCAGCTCATAGCCAGGAGGCCACCCACATACAACAAACACCTTAAAATGAGGCTACAGCCACAGGTCGCTGTGTACCAAGTTTGAAAATGAACAAGAATGTCCTTTTCACCATACCTGCCCTCACTGAGGACCAAACCTGAGGCAAAGCCATCTTCAAAAACCACAGTTATGCAGCTCCTGTTAACAAACTTGTATCCAGGCTGTTATGTCAAGAGATCTAAATCTGTTCTCCAAAATGCATCCACCAATGGTCACAGCATGACAGAAATGTAATGAACTAATCAGGAAGATTCATTTTTCACACTCTCCATTCTTTCCACAGCAGAATTGTCCCAGAGCTTCAGAATCTAGAATGTGATTTATTTTTAGCATTTGTCTTTCAAAGGAACCCCCTCTGCTCACTTCTGCAGAGGGCAGGCTGCTCTCTGACTATGTGCTCAGACTGCACAAAAGACTCCTGTCTTGTGTGGAGTGGAAGCTGGGCACGAAGGCTGTGAGGGGGGAGTGAAGAAGCCACTGCCTCCCCCTAATGCAAACCACTCACGCTCTCCTCCAGGTTTGCTTTTTGTGTGCAGTGATGGCTTCTTGCAGAAGATCTCTGCTTGAGCAAGGAGGTTAACTGAGGAGAGGAGAAGAAAACACAGATTCTTTCTTCTATGCAGAAATCCCACAGAGAACTCTCAAACCCAGGCCATGCCCATGTGGATTTATCATATCTACAGTTACTTTTTACCTTCTCCAGATCATAACACATAATCTGTGTATAATCACCTCTTCATAACACCAGAGATTGTCAGCATGCACAGGATTTAGAGAGGATGTTGACAAAGCCTTCACTTTACAAATGAGGATAAATATCTTGCAGGGATTAAGAAGCATAAAAGCATAAAGTGCCCATGTTTCTGTAACTAGTACACAGAGGTCAACTCAAACTCTGGTCTCCCCAAAATCTTTAAGTAGCCGTTGATGATCTGAAGGGTACATGCAGTTCACTTACAAACCAATATCACTTGTAGGCAAAAGTTCTAAAGGGATTTTAGGAGTTTTACCCCAATGAAAATACGCAGATGAATGCTGTATGTGTGTTTAATTTAAACTGAAAATCAAAGAGATGTGATGCCTGAGTAGCTGAGTGGAAAGCACCCTGGCTCATGAATCTGGTAATGAGCGAAGTGTTTGGGCCATCTTTTGGATTGATCCTGCTCCAGTGTTTGGGGGATGTACACGTCTCTGGTAAACCCCCAGCTAAGCCTGGGCTCTACAACAGTTATCAGCTGTAACGTTATCTGAGTCCAAAGAACCCATACCCGAGAAGCCTCTGTTATTACAGCCAAAGGTTACACACGTTGCTCATGCCTGGATTAGCAGACATTTGCTCTGCCTGTGTCCATGTATTTACACAGTCCTGAAGGATTATAGACTGCAGCACAATTTTTGGCTATTTATTAATAACTAATATTTTCAGGATAAATCTCAGAGTTTTCCCAGGAGAGGAAAAACAAGTAAGCCTGCCATGTAAAATACAAAAGAAAAAAATTGAACATCAAGGAAGGGAAGCGAACCCTAGGATGGTAATAGGAAAGCAGGAGAGCGAATTTCTGGCAAAGAGGAAAATTAGGTGAAAAAGAGATTATGTGTTAAGAGGGTAGAAATAAGAGCTTTCAAACTATTTGGATGGCAGTTGCTACTTAGTAAAGTAGATAGAGTACCTGCCAGAAAGTTTTCCAGTGAAATCATTCACTGGTTATTTTAATTAAAAATATGACTACCAACCAAAGAAGCTGTGGCTCTGAGCCATAAATGAAGTACTTAAAGTACATTACACTGATTAATAAAAGGACTCTGACTAACCTGGCTGACTAGGGAATTTCATCCCAAAAGGTAAATATGATATCCTGCCTTTATCACTAATAAGCCAGGACTCATACATCTGAAGGAGAATCGAGATGTGTTGTTGGAAAAACCTTTGGAAACAGTTATTATGGATGGATGTTCAATTTCCAGTATTCTGAGAACCAATCGGAATAGCTTTGAGTTTTCTTAGAGACCCTACTTTCATGTAGAGACCTACTTTCATTCTTAGAGACCCTACTACTGCATTTTTGGCTCCTAGTAAACATAATTAACTATTTATTGTGTCCAGCAGTTAAAAAGTTGTTAATGTATTTAACTTTTCTTCACATCATTCCCATTTTAAAGTGATCATCTCGCAGAAGCAATTTTGCTTACTTATTTTTGCTTTTAAGACCCATCTCTCTGCCATTCTCTAGGAAATATCTCAAAAGCCAACTGGAACGTTTTCAATGTTTGCATTACAAAGTGTGAGGGTTTTTTAAAGTAAAAAAATATAATTTTATCTGCAGGTTCGATTATGAAGTTTAAAATAACTTGAAAAAATAAAGTGGGATCTCTTGAACTATAAGAATCATTATTAGGTGCTGGGACTAGGCAGGACCAACAGTTTGAACTTGAGCTCTGGAAGCTGGCTTCTAAATCTGTTCTTGATCACATGGGTGAGAGAAGCTGCTCAATGAGATGGGAAAGCAGGAGTGAATTTCCAGACGCTTTGTTCTAACTTCCTCACAAAAATCCACATTTTATGTTTGCTTAGGAAGTCAACTTTTGATTATTGGGGTACCAGCTGGATTGTGGATTTCAGAGAGGAATGTTGATTTCTTCATCAATAGAGTCTCCAAAAATTATAAACTTTCATTCTGGTTTAGGCATACTATCCTTAGGGGGAAAAATGTGGTCACTCTTAAAAATCCTGTGAAACGTGCTATGGTATGTCCTAAAAGAAATAAAAATGGTTTGGAATTAATTGTACCACTGTTGATTTTCCACCTTTATCCAAATGTTGAATATAGCAAATTTAAAGGTAGGATGGCATCTGTTATATTGTTATATTAATAACACATTGCTCTGCTTATTAAGTCAAAAATAACTGAAACCTGAGGATTCCCCACCTTAAAAGTAAATAGATAATGTTCTGTTTCCTCATCGGGATGATGGTTACAGAGGTTTGTTTATTTTGTGAAAATTAATCAAGCTGTACACTTAAATGATTTGTATACTTTTTGTATACTGTATAGAGAGCTGTTCAAAAGTGCTTGAAAAAATAAAAAAACTAGTGTGTAAGAATTCAAAGTCCAGCAGTCTCCTGTGATTTAATAAAGTCCCACAAAGTTTAATCCAGCTACATACCCTTCAAGGCTACACAAGAAGGGTCTCATTTCTTAGAATTATTCAGAAAGGAACTAACTCACTCACTCACTCACTCACTCTTTGGAGCCTGCTCAGCTCTTCCCTGGGGATTCCTTTGTGACTTAAGACATTGATACAACCACTTAGATCTATTTTGCTTGGCCAACAATTAAGATTCTATTTATCACTTCCATTTCTGACTGAAATATGCAAGGAGTTGATGATTAGGCCGGATGACATGAAAAAGTTTGAGGAAACTTTGAAGAAAGATGAGGATTTAATCCAGGTTTAAGATTAAAGAGACAGGTTCTTGTAGCCATATTCACATTAAACAGAGAGTAAGTGTATTATTCTCTATACACACATCTGTGCTCGTGCACTTACACACAGACACATACTATTTTCTACATAAAACCTGAAGATATGACCACAAGTCCTATTATTTCTGTGCATACATCCACCTACATGCATAAGAATGGAACTGTTCCTTTCCTTTCCCAGGGGGTGTAATTTGCTCTCTCTTTAATTGGAAGCCACGTCCCACAGTCCTAACACTATGAAAACAGCCATTAGCATGAATGAAAATTTAGCTCTAGAAGGACCAGAGGAGTCAGCTCATACTGACAGAAAGAATTTAACATGCATTTTCTTTCCATTCAGAAGTGATGACACCATTGGAAGCAAGAGAAACAACACCCTTCTTCCCTGGAGCCTGCCCCTAAAACTTTCTCAGAACCTTCACATGCTCAGGAGATGAGAAAAGGCAGTCTTCACAACTCAGGGTCAAATAAATTACCCACTGACTTGGACTTAAGTTATTTTACATTTAGCACAAATAGAAATTTAAAAACCAAAAACCTTGAAAGTACATTTAGCATTCAGAGTCTTTCACTGAACAAATTCATACAATGAAAGTAACCTAATTGTATGGTATATACACTCTTTCTAACAGTCTCCCATCAACTACTTTTTAAAAAACAGACTTCTTTATTTTCTAGTCAAAATAACAATGTTAATTTATTGTAAAGCCCTCAAGTAAAAATTATAAATACAGTAACTGGTCTCAACTAGTCTATCTAGCCTTCCTTCAGAACTCAAAATCAGAGTATAGTAAATTAATGTGGAAACATATACCCTTAACGTTAGTTTCTGAAAATTGATGTTACCGATGATTTACATATGAATGGAAAGTATTTTAAACATGAAAGAAAAATAGCTATTTCTCTCTAACTGCTATACACAAGACCTTATCATCTATTTTGTTTAAACAGAAGTGATGTTGAACATGGTGTTTGTTTGCAGTCTGCTCACCAGATGGCCTCGCTACTCAAGTTCCCCCGTTAACTAGCTGATTTGGGAAATCAGAATCTGCACTCTTCTAATGTATTTCTGATTTATTAAGCATGTGTTCCAGAAAATCCCTTGATTAAAAAAAAAAAAAGTTCGGTTCTCATTTTTGTTATCCTTAGTATTTTTTAATAAGGCAGATAATGTGTGTTATGTATATTTATTACTTTGATCTATTATTGAAGGGGAAAAAGTTAACTTTTTGGTTTTTCTAGTTTCAGCTTTTCTGCCTTAACTGGAAACTCATTAAAATGACGAGGACCATCAAGGTGCATCAAGACACAGCCTTACCCATTCATTAACCCTCCAAATGGGGGCAAAACTTCTCTTGTTCATACAGATGGACATCAAGATGATATATCTTTAAGTTGCTGTGCTAACAGTTAGCAGGCTGTCCCCAAACCAGTCACACCATCTGGATTAGATCTGAGCCGTCTGATTAGCCAAAATCTAGAGATGTTTTCTCTATTCTATGTCATTATAGACAGAAGAAAAGTTAGAAATAGAAGGAAAGTACATTGCTAAATACATTGCCAGGATTTCAAATTCCAGGCACAAGGATAGAAAAAGGAAAAAAGACAGAGAGAGAGAGAGAGAAGAAAAGAAAAGAAAAAATATATATACACACATATATATATATATATATCAACCCATGATGTGGTCTAGTTTAAAAAGAAAGAAAAGATGAACTTATAAATATTTTTAAAATACATACTTAAGAAAGCAATAAGCGTTACTGGTTTCAAGTGGGTGACTGATGCTGTGCATTAAAAAAAAATCCATTTTCCATCGATTTTTACCAGTTATACCTATAATTTTTACCTTGTTTATAAGACGCCAAAACCATATTCTCATCTTCAACTTCAAAAACTGTGTCCACATCTATTTGCCTTTGGATTAAAATGGCCTTCAATTTTCCGAAGTCATTTGATTTTAGAGCCTCAAGGAAATTTCTCTTAACTAACTTGGCAGCTGCAGATTTAGTGATAGGGGTGGCGGTGCCGTCCATCCTTCCTCTTCTTCTGGAGGCTTTGTTGTGATTTATCAGGAGAGCGGCACCAAGCAAACAGGCACATACTGGAGAGCCCACAAACTGTCGGCTAATTTTATCCCAAAGTTATGCTGATCCGTTCTATTTATATAAGGATCATTTCAAACTTCAAAATATCCTTCTTGGCTGTCACTGCATTTTCAAGTCTTTTAAACTGGTTCTATACTAACTGATTCATTGAATAATATACCATGCCAATATGAAGGAAAACCCTCACAACACATACATTTCAGACTGAACTATCACTATTATTTTTCATATGATCAAAGTAATAATGTAAAATTTAAAAGCTCTTAATGCATTTTTTCCCCCTTAGTAAAAACATCTGGTGCCCAACTGGAGCTCCAGTGTCTTGCTCTTATTAACCAATAGCCAAAAATAAAAATTTGTTACAGTTGCTGATACACGTGCTTCTGAAAATCCATAGTAATTTTGCAATATTAGCCTGCAAAATCAAGCATGGTCACACACAATTTGAAAACAAACAGAAGGTTTACAACTGACCTAGACTTGAAAAATGTCCATATTGTGAAAGAAAGCTGGGTGAGATGATGGTGGCAGGGGACTAGTTTAGGTAAAAAGAGACTAAAAAAACAGAACAGCTAAATTCAATGAGTGAATGAATTTTATTTAATCATGAAGTTTTTTAATCAGTTAGAAAAGTCTATATTGGGACAATTGTGAAAATATGAATATGGACTAGATATTAATTAATACTATGGAATTATTGTTAATTTGTAAAAGTATGGTAAATCTGTAATGGTTATATAGAAGAATATTCTTGTTCGTAAGTGACGCATTAAGGGTAAATTTTCAAGATGTCTAAAACTTCTTTTCAAGTAATTCATAAATATAAAAATAAATATGTATATATGTACACATTTATAAGTGTATGTGCATGTGCTAAAAATTGACAAAGTTAATGAAAGATCTATGGGTGTCCATTATATTGTTCTTTCAGCTTTTCTATAAGTTTGAAAATTTTCCAAATAAAAAGTTAGAGAGAAAAATACTCAATTTTTGAAATTTATAAATCACTAAAAATTAGAAAAATGATGACAGTTAGTATTAGTTTGAATGTAAAAACATCACCTTTTTGTATGGTTGGTGGGAGTCAAAACTGGTACAAACTTTCTGTTGAATAATTAGCAATATGAATTTTAAAAAACTTAAAACGAAAATAGTTGTGATTCCTAGAATTTACCTAAGGATCTAAAGATGGGTGCAGATTATAACATAATTTTTAAACTGACTTCACTGAGGTGTAACATAAACACAAGAAAGTAGAAAGTGAGAAGTCATAAGTACACAGCTTGTCAAAATTTGTTTCAAAGAGCACACCTGTATAACCAACCCCCAGGTCAAACATAAAATACAGTATTCCTCCTATATCTGTGGGTGATACATCCCAAGACCCTCAGTGCTTGTGTGAAACTGTGGATAGGGTGAACCCTATACAAACTATATTGTTTCCTATACGTGCATACCCATGATAAACTTTAATTTATAAAGTAGGTGTAGTAAGAGGTTAATAGCTAATACTAAAATAGAAAAATTATAACAATGTACTGTAATGAAAGTTATGTGAATGTGGTCTCTCTCTCAAAATATCTGATAACTGAGAGGGCTACTAAGTGATTAATGGGCAGGGATCATATACAGTGCACATACTCAGGAGAAAGGGATGAGTCTTGTACTGAGCAGGATGGAGTGGGACGGCAGGAGATTTCATCACGCTACTTAGAATGGCATGCAATTTAACACTTATGTATTGTTTATTTCTGGAATTTTCCATTTAATATTTTTAGACTGCAGTTGACCATGGGTAACTGAAACCCCAAAAAGAGAAACTGTGAATAAGTGGGTCTATTGTAGTTCAAATATACTTGAAACCCCCTTTGTGTCCCCTTCCAATAAAAATACACACCTGACCCCCTCAATGACAACCATTATCTTGACTTCTAACATGTAGATTAGGTTTACTTGTTTTTTTCAATGTTTAACATAGTTGTTAATATGCTTCATTTTTAAATCTTTGAGAAGATAAAATTTCAACCTTAGCATAGCATAAAAAATTTGTCCTGAAAAAAAAAAGAATGGATAAATGAATGACAGTGTGTGGATGATTACATTATCAATAATAATAAAAAAAATTAGGAGCAATCTAAATGATCAACAGTAGTAAATTTGATAAATAAATTATGACATATGCACATAATGGAACACCCTTCAGTCATTAAAACTAGGTAGATCTATATTTACTTGAAAACATCTGTGAGACAAGCAATTTCTAAAAGAGTATGTATAGTATAAATATCTTTTTTACATGTCTATGCTTATATAATGTACAAGTATATGTTTGCATATACTTATATAATTTGTAGAATTGTATATGCTTGTATCATTTGTATATATTTATATAATGTACAAATGTATGAATCTATGTATTATACATACACATAGGAAGAAAAGCCTATAAGCATCTATTCCCAAATATCAGCTTTTATCTCCTAGTGGTAAGATTAAATCTGATTTCTTTAACACTTTCTTATTTTCTGAATTCATCTACAATGAGCAAATATTACATGTGAGCAAATATTATGGAGAACATTCTTTCATTACATATTTAACAACATTTAGGTTGGTAGCACTGTATAATTCAGAGAACCACAAAATAAAATGTTTACTATTTTCTGAGGAAGATAATTTTTCTGATCCAATTTCATAATATCATAAAGCAAGAGCCTTCCCTTTTGAATGACTTATGTCAAACTAATATAAAAAGGATCATATTTATAAAAGTATTCAAGAGCTTCATCAGTTTTACCAAGGGCCTCTCTTCATCCTTTGATATTCAATGATATTCAAACTCAGTGGCTGGAGTTTCTACTGAAGCACTTATGAAATTCTCATGTTTTCAAACTTCCCTTATTCAATTATTAACAGAAATAACCCTGCCAAATCCTCACTGGTAAATGGTTTTGTTTGTGACTTGGGCAGTTCTCCAACATTTTATCAACTTCATAACATCGTACCTCATTTGCAAGTTTTGCAATTTCACTTTGTGATAGACATCAGATAATTAGAGTGAGATATGGACTCAACATTCAAAGATATGTTCTCATATTTGAGTTTGCCATCTTGGGACCTCACGGACTGAGATCACAGATAATCAGTTAACAGGCCCCATCATTTTCCACAGCAATAAAGCTTTAAATCTAACCTTACCCTTCCAAATTAAACATTGTCTGCTTTCAAGAATGTACAAATGAATCAAGGGGAAGGAAAGCAAATACTGATGAATATAGAAAAGAAAATACAAGACAATATATAATTAAATCTCACATGATGGTTCACAAAGGAATCCATTTCATTATTGAAAAATTAGATTCAGGAGTTTCTTTGTTACATTAAGCTAAAATTTGCCTATCCGTAACTTTTTTCTGTTGGGTCTAATTATGAACATGCAATCATACATTTATTTCAGATCCATCCTTGATGAAGGTCTTTCTAACATGTGAAAATAGTGTCATATCTCTCAATTATTTTTTTTTCTCAAGTAGTGTCAACTATTCACTATTTGGGGGTAGTTTTCAGAATTCTTTTGTTCTGCCTGCTCCCTTCTGGATCCTCTCTAGTTTATTGATGAATTCCCCTTTTAAATTTTGGTGCCTAAAATGGAATATAATATTTCTAGAATGAGCTGACAGCTATAGATTGGATGACACCAGGGACACTCTGTTGTTGTTGAAGTTGTATTTGGATTCTTAGGGGGCACTCTGCAAGTCTGCTTCATGTTATAGTTGTAATTCCTTCAATAAATACCTATCAAGCACTTACCACGTGCCAGACACTTATTCTGAGCACTGGAGATACAGCAGCAAACCAAACAGAAAAAAAACCCTTGTCCATTAGCATGCTGATGGATTTAAGTGGTAATGAAAGTCCCCAGATCCTTCCAGTCTCCTGTACACTAGAATTTGTCACAAAGTTGCAATTCACTGAATTTCATACAGAAGTAATAGTTTGTTTATATCCAATTAATTGGTCTGGCCCTCCCCCCCACACCCTTATGAGTTCTCCACCTTACTTAGTGGCAAAGGAAAGGACAAATTAATTTTAGTCCATCCTAATATGTTTAGTCTGATTCAAATATTTAGCAGTCTCTTTGGATAAAATTCTCTGTCTTTGAGACTTCTGACTTTTCTTCGAAGACGGTCTCTGGAAATATGGGACATGTATAGAAGCAATATCCAAAATACTAATATTTGACAACCAGTATCAATTAGGAGAGACTTTGGCCATAGATAACCAGTATGGTCAGACTAGTGTATACTAGGTAAATATCAGTCAATGGTAGGAATGCAGCTTAAATGACCTCATGAGGGGAGCAGGGGTCCTCAGATGGACCCCTTGTCCTCTGGGCCCTCCCTGATTTCCATGGTAGAGTAGCTTCTCTAAATTGGTCCTATGTGGCTGCATTGAGATTTCTGGCTCCTACCAGTGGAGCACTTGATCCTGGTCATTTGCCTCCAATTTTGATATTGCTCTTGGCTATGTTATTCCAACCTATACTCAGAAACTCTGTGTCCTCCCTCCCTCATACTTCACACAAAGGCCGTGAAGAACAAGCAGCTTGCTATACCTGCCTTCTTGAAATCCTTTTAAGGCTAGAATGGACATGGACCTAAGCTGAGGGCTGGAGTTCTCTAGCGGGTCCACATTTTACCTGATGCTGGACCACTCATCTCAGGGGCCTCAGACCTTCTCAGGCATATTTGATTGTTTCTAAGTCCTCTCTCCCCTTCACTGCCACCGAAGTTCAACCCTGGAAGAAGTGTGTGAACAAGGATGAGAACATGGAATATAACGCCTCAATCAACCGATATCTCCTCTCAGAATCCCTCAAGACTTCCTGGCTAGAAGGGTCCAGTTTGGGGCTTTTTACTTCCTCTTTAACTTTTCCTTTTCCTCCCTAGGTCAGCAAGCTCATTGACCTCCCTCCATAGGTGGAAGAGTTGCCATCTTTTCATTGTGGAATAAACTCCGTGATCTGAATCTTTCAGGCATGGTTCCTGATATAAAGGAGATAAAGTGATTTAGAAAAATCCTCATTTTCTTAATGCCTGTTTTTCACGACTATATTCTTTCTAACACTCAGCATTGACAGTTAAACCTGATTAATGGCCAACTTGTCCTCGGGTGCTACCATACTTTCTTTCCTTGGGTTGATAAACCTCAAGACTTGGCCCTGAAGGCTGAAGGCTACAAGGAACATGATTTAAGAATGAAATAAAAAAACACTGCTTTTACATTTGGAAACATATTTATAATTTTCACCTAAACAGAGGACTTTAATTTTTCTTACAGAAGCTATTTCAGTCCCATCTCAGAGATGTTAAAATAAATAAATCTAAACTTTGTGGAATAATTTGAGAAAACAAAGCAAATTTCCATAAGGAAGTGTATAAAATTGAGAAAGTCGTCTGTATTACTGTGCTAAAACAATCAATTATTGGCCAGTTTATCTGAACAGCAGAAGATAAAACTAAGAGATTATTATTTGTATTTATAAAACAAATAGCAGTTTAATTAAATTGCCCATCAAAGTTATTCTAACATACAAGAAGTAATGTGACTAATGTTCATAAAACAGATTTGAGACCTGCGTACATTATCCAGGCCACTGTTTCAAATCTCCCTGGGCCTCTGAAGGCCAAATTACATGGTGGCCATATTTCACACTGTCTATTCAGGCCTGTCAGAAATTCCTGTATCCTCAGTTCTTAAAAATGAAAACGCTCCATCCTGAAAGATGAGCTGTTTATTAGTGTTTCACAACATGCCCGAGACAGTGTCCTCTTCTCTTGGAACAAAATGAAGAGCTTTCTGACAAGGCTGTGACATTGTGGCAAGTGTCCCCTAAGATCCCTGCGTACTTTCTGGTGACCTGTGGAGGAGGCAGCTAGCACAGAAGCCCGGCTGCTTGTTTTCGTGACATCTGTGTAGAACACAGTCTAGCCACTTGGAGTATATTCTCTGGAACACAAATAGTTCCTTGGTCCCTTGTGGCATTTAAACATGAATTTGATGCTAGTAAGCCAACCATTCCTTATCAAATGCAACCATAGAGACAAAATCAGAAGCCAAAGTTGCTAAAATATACCTAAAGAAAACAACTTTTGTGAAAAGAGAATCCCTTGGGCCTCCCTGACTTCCCCAGGCAGATGAATTAGGATGTTCTTGATATCAGCAGATAAAGTTGTCTGACGTCTCTTTCTTCTTAGCTGTTATACTTAAGTATGCCAAGGAGCATCCTACTCATTATATGTTATTTTGCTGTTGTTTCATATGTGAGTGTGAATGCTTTGTATAAAGATGCTTGTGGTTGTAGGTAACACCAACAACTGGAACTGACTTGAATGGGAAAGAAGATTTATTGGTTCACAGAATGGATCATTCCCGTTGTAGCATGGATTTCAAGACAGCTCTGATCCAGGGGTAGCCGGTGTCAATAGGGCTCTTCCAGGTTGGTGGTACTGTTAGCAATATAATTATAATTGTTATTATTTCTGATTTACAGATTAGAAAAGCTAAGAACCAAGGAGTACAAGTGAATTATACAAGGTCAAATAGCAAATAAGTAACAGATCCAAGATTCAAGCCTACATCTTGAGACTCCAAATCAATGCTTCTGTGGAGAAAAGGCTTTTTATTCAGTTTTGTTTAGGTTAATAACAGAATTATATTGTGATCACTGAGTAATCTAGGAAAATAAATCTGCTTCCATTTATCCCTTCACTCAATAAATATTTACTGGGAACTTACTACAGACCAGGCATTCTATTTGTTGTCTCTTGCTACAAAATAACCTCCAAATGTATTGTCTTAAAGCAATAATGAGATAATGCTTTATTATCTCTCGTGGTTTCTGTGGGCCCAGAATTCAGACAGGACACTGTGGTAAAGGCTTGTCTACATGACATGATATTTGAAGTCTCAGCTGAAAGATTTAAAGGCTAGTAGTTAGAAGATACCTTTTCAAAATGGTTTGGTCATTTGGCTAACAATTTGCTGCTAGCAATTGGTTCCTGTCCGTGTACTCCACAGAGCTGCTTGAATGTCCTCATGACATGGCAGCTGGCTTCCCCCAGAATGAAAAATCCAAAAGAGTAAGTTGGAAGATGCAATGTCTTTTATTACCTAACCTGAAAGGTCATACACCACCACTTCCACCATATTCTGTTGGTCACACTGAGCACAGCCCTGATTCAGTGTGAGAAGGGGATAAAAGAAAGGCATGAATACCAAGAAGTGAGAATCATTGGGATCCATCTTAGCTACTGCAGGTGCTTTTCCTGCAGGGTAGGAAAATCCCTACCTTTATAGAGCCTGTATACTAGTGGAGAGGCTGTGGGGGATCAGATAATTAAAGAAAAAAAAAAGACTGTAAAACATATAGTTCATCAGGTGGTAATATGTGCCACAGAGAAAAATAAACTTGGGAAAGTCTAGGGTCGCAGCCAGCCCATAAGTCACCCTTGTACAGAGCAGGAAACGTGTGCTCCTCTGATCCAATAAATAAGAAAAAGCTTCCTCCATTTCCAGGCTGGTCCTGGGAAGATGTTATAGCCCCGGAAAGCCTTGCAATTTCAAATATATGGTCAGAGAGAAGTCCTTACTTTCCCTGAGCAAAAACTTGAAGGAAGTATGAGAGCGAGTCACACTGACATCCAGGGAAAAGAACTTTTTACGCCCCTGGAGCAGAAGAAGCTAAGGCCCTGAGATAAAGGAAAGGTGATCCTAAGGGGCTATCCTCATTCAGATACCTCCGCCTCTTTTCAGATATTTATAAATTTCAATGACTCTCAGGAGTGGAATTGATCGATATCCATTTATTTCATTTCTTCTACTTTTTGAACCTAAGTCCAATTCGCTCGAAGTTAAGCCTGGAACAACATCTTTAAACTCTCTGTGTGTCTGGCCTGATACCTAGTAGTTTCTCAGAAATAATTCTTATTGATGATAGTTTTATATTTTCCATAGATAAGCAGTAAAGTGCACATTTTATTTCATTTGTGGATATTCAGTATTGAAGTGGAGCAAACAAGAAATTTCCAAACCATACTAAAGTTTCAATTCTCTATTCTCCGAGTCCACTATATCACCCTTGGTGTTGGGGCACAGCCATAGGGTTATAATAGAGACCTAGCGAACTAGTACTATTAGAACTATACTTCCATAACAATGCAGATCAATTCTGTTTGCTAAGTATACTATTTGGTGAGAATTATTCCCTCATTTGTAAGAATCAAATGAAACAATGTGTATAAACATGCTTTGCACGTTATGAAACATTCCAGAAGCATTTCAGGATTACTACTGCTGCCGTTCATAACAGGGGTAACAGAACATCACAAGTCTCCTGAGAAAGACTAGATGGTGTTACTGTAAAAGAGCATTGGACTGGGAACCTTGGCTGGTGTTCCTGCTCTGGTGATAATTAGCTGTGTTTCAAATAATTCAAAATACCTCTCGGTGACTCAGTTTCTTTTAAGTAAAATGAGACCTCCTGTATCCACTTCTCAGCCTTTAGGTTTTGTTTTGTTTCTCTCATTGAATATAGTATCTCCTCGATATTGGCAAAGCTTAACAGTGTTTACAATGGCAGTAGTCGTTGCCATGATTTTCCGAACGGGCTGCCCATCGCCCCCGCCCACAGACAGGCTCAGATTCCGTCTTCTACCAGTTGGGGGCGCTGGAAGAACTCTCAAAACCCTTCTAGTTCTACAGTTATTCAAATTTATATTCTTGGTGGTGATTACAAAACGGAAGTGTGTGTTTAGCATAAAAGCTGTTCTTTAAAGATCCCACAAATGGCTGAAATGTTTGCTTTGTGAAGAGCAGGGTCCAAAGTTCTGTTCAAGCACATCTTCCCTGAGAATTCTCCTTGGGGCCTGGCATCCCTCTCTTCCGCATGCTGAAGCGATTTGTTAGCCACACCCTTCTTGGAACTAAAATCAGTAAACAAACCAGCTGTCTTTCAAGTAAGAGTATTTAAACTGGATTTTTGGTGAACCATTCTGAGCTTTCCTGGAGCATCTTGGTCACTGGCACCATTGTTCTTTTTCGATTGCTCCCTGTGTAGGTGGTGATGACAGAATGGCTGGATTGATCCAAGCAATAACCAAGCACTGGTGCACCTGAATTGTGACAGACTATACATTTAATGTCATCGTTGACTGAAAGACACGGTTTCTTGAGATGAAACATCACTGCGCACACAGCGGAAGGAGGTGCAGGGGGAAGAGGGCATTAGCTCTGAGCTCTAGGTCTCCTAGCAACTGACCTGCATTTACATGTCCTTCCAGCGCAGTTTAAACATCAATACCAGCTTGTATTTCCATCCCTCACCCTTCACAAAATCAACTCGAGGGAATAATTTACCATAATTTTGTCTCAGCAGAGCATTAACCTCATGACTGTACTCCAAGCAGCATTTGCACCTTCTTTTCACTTCCGACAAATTTATAAAGCAGAAGGTGTAGTTAGGGAAGAAAATTGCCCATCCCTTTCAGGTGTTAAAGACATCAGACTGTTCAGAATTATCTTTTTGTAATATTCTGGAACGTTCTTTAAGACCAACAGCTCTCAGAGCCAGTAGGCTGTTTACCAATTGCAAAGATTCGTTAACTTTATATTTGTGGAAATATCTGAGCTGTGAATGCCCACAAAATGTTTGAAAACCCTTTATACTGGAGTGCTGCTGAGCACCACACATAATCTCTGGGTTCTTGCAGAGAAAATTTTGCATGATGAGTCATGCAAACAAAGCTTCACTTAGGGCTGGAGGAGGGTGTGGAGAGGAAGGACAAGCATATTTACAGGACAACCACAGGAAAATAATCTACATAAAGAAAAACAGCATTTTTGCTTTTTCAAGAACTTGTTCACTTGTCAAGTAGAATCCCAGAATTATCAACTGGAAAACAGTTTTAATTTAAGTGTATCAAACCTACTTGTTCAAGAAAGAAAGTGCTGAGCCCAGATAGTTTATGTGACTTAGTCAAGATGACACAGTGGCAAAGTAGAGACACCAGCCTGGTGTCAAGCTTCACACTTTAGTTTTTTAACTACATTATTCTGCCTCCTGCCAGTTCTTGTTCTCCTCTCCGTAAATTGACTTATCAGTGTGAAGAAAATATAAGCAGTCACATTGGTGTCCATGAGAAAGGTATCTTAATCTCTTTAAAGTGGATCAATTTATGAAAACTTTACAAATTTATAATATAAGCAGTGATCAGTTATTTGATATATGTGATGTTTTTGATGTGACCACTATATACGTAGGGGATTCAAAAGCTGACACCGAATTCATCTTTAGGCAAATATTTTAAGGGTGCTGTTTTAGAAAGGAATCAACACACACACCTTCAAACAACAAAGCATATTTTAAAGCCAGAAACATTTTTCTGGAGAGAGAATCAACGTTAAAACCATGCTGCTAATCCTCTTTGATGAGCTGTCATTAACACATCAGACCACTAGATGGCAGTGTTCCTCGGTAAATGAACCTGTAAAACAGCGGCAGTATCCCAGGGAAAAAACAATCTGAGCCAATGCAGATGAAACGTGATCCAGATGCAATCACAAATATGGATGAAAAATTGGGGGGTTTTATCCACATAAACCATCTTTTTAAAATTGTATTTCCCTACAATGAATTTATCTGTTCAGAATTTGCCATGGGTTTATGTTATAGAATTTCAAGACATGAGTGGCTAACAAATACATAAATATAAACATTGTTTGGAGGGGGAGGTGTTATCCGTTTATTGCTTGTTTTCACGCAATGGTATTAAGAGCACCTAAAATAATAAACTAACTATGTTTTGTACCGCATATCTTCAGGTCCTTTCCAGAATGTTATTGTCTTCTGAGTCTCTGTCTTTGGGTGTGGGAAAGTAAGATGAACTTGCTTCTCATGCTTACAATTTTCCTCTTAGGCTGAAAATATTCTTTATAAGACCAGAGTGAGATTTCCTGAGTCTACTCTAAAAAGGCGTGAAGCCACAGATGGAGGTTAAAGCAGCAGCTACTGTCAGTCAAGGCCCCAGGCAAGGCTGTGAAATCAAAGATTTGTTCCCAGTTCCCAGCTCTGTTCCTTTCTAGTGTCTATATGCTATTCCTTGATAGCTCCAGGGGGTAAAAGAGCTAAGCTTATCCTCTGGATCTTTCTTCTATTTCTTGATCCTTCCTAGGTGGATTTTGTATTTTAAACACAAGTTATTTGCTTTTAATAAACCTTAAAAGAATGAATGTCAGTCACCTGCAAGAGAATATTTTGGGACAGGTATGGAATGCACACCTAACTCATACAGCTAATAACTTTGGCCAAAAGCTATCTGATGATTCTGAGCTTGGCTGGCAGGCCTGCCACAATTCAACAACTACTGACAGAGTTATTATTATGTGTCTGACACTGTGACACACGTGGCAGAAAGATAAGTAGGATGCAGCCCCTTTCTCGGGAACTTAGAGTCTAATCAAAGAAATTGGACAATACTGACGACATAACAAAGCAGAATAGAATATACTGTGAGAGAAAATCGAAGCACAGGAGGTGAGGAGCTGGGGCATTGTAGAAGGGAGAGCTCACACCTTCTGGTGTAAGGAAAGATAATCATTAAATACAATTCTTCATCTATTGTATTCCATTGGCAGCCTGTATTATGACAGTGGTTCTCAAACTTTAAGGTACTTCAGAATTATCTGGACGGCTGTTATATCACAAACTGCTGGGCCCCATCTCTTGAAGTTCCGATTAAATTTGGGTGAGACCTTAGAATTTGTTCAATGCCACTGCTGCTGGTCTGGGGACCACACTTAAAAAAAATTGGTTTATGGGCTCACCAGAATATTTGTCAGGTTAGAGAAAGTCATCTCATCCTAAGGATCATACTGCAAAAATACCTCCTAAGTTCCTCTTCTTTAATTATTGTTTCTAAATTTCAATGACCAAGAACATCAAATCATTTATCTTAACCACATGCCTGTTAGGGATAAAAAAAAAACAAAAACTATTTTCCTGCTGAAAACATGACATGCATAATGATATGAAAATGAAATTTAAAATTTGTTTAATCTTCATCACAGAAACCATTGATTTAAAACTATGTTAAACAATCACAATCAGTTATTGGGAGCTAGAATAACTTTGACTCTTGAAAGAAATATATGAAAACAATAAAGACACAGGAAAAAAATTAAATGATAATAAAATGACTGATTATCCCTATTGGTAAATTTCATTTCTTTAAAAAAATCGAAACACACAAGTTATTATTAAGTGCTACAGTCTATGTATATCTATTTTTATATTTTGGCAAAGAAAGAAAAAAAATTACTAAGATAGATAGATAGATAGATAGATAGATAGATAGATAGATAGATAGATAGATCTGGGTTAATAATTAAATTGAATAAACAAGAAAAGCTAAAGGGCTGAAGTTCAGGACATAAATACTTTTTGGAGCTAATGTGAGATCAGGAAACTGTATCAATCTGACCATGTGATCTTCAGTCTGGGCCATTATCAGTTACGGTGTGTCTCAACTTTTAACAGATACCACACATAAAATTTTTTACAAAATGTCAGGATTCACTATATGTTAAAGCTGGAAGGAGTCTTTGAGATCATTTATGGCTTTCTTTTACAGTTGAGGAAGGTGATGTTGAAAGGTTTAAAAAAATGCCCAAAGCCACCCAGTTTCTTCATTCCATCCCCCCCTTCCCAACTAACTCCATAGTCAGTGAGTAAACACCCTTGCCTTCTCTCATTTCCCACACCATTCATGGGCAGAGACCACACTGCAGCATTTGCTTACACCAGCTCTTGAGTCCTTCCCTATTGTTCCCCATCTGTTGGCTCTGTCTCTCCAACAATGATTGCAAATGCCTCAAAAACGGGCGCCGCTTCTTCATCCCTCTCCTGAATTCCCCTCGGATACATTAAGGGGCTGATTATTCCATTTATTAAAAAAAAAAAAAAGGAATCTCCGAATTACAAAAGCGCTCACAATAGGATCTGTATTCTATAGGCTCTTTCAGGTTGCAAGAGCAAGGGCGACCAATCGTGCTTTCCTCGTTAATGGGGGTTTATTGTGAAGACAAACAGGACGCAGCCTCAGCACACTCAGCAGCTGCACACACCGCCAGGCCCCACCGGGAACTCCTCACCGCCTGCTATTGTATTGGATGAACCTGTAGCTCCTGCAGCTGCTCCCCTGACTTAACGGTTTACCCTTTCTTTGCCTCAGGTCCTTCACCTTCAAAGTGGAGATAATAATAATACCTACCTCATTGGTTTGTTGTGAGGATTAACTAGGTTGACATGTGTATAGCCCTTACAAGGGTATCTGGGGCATTGTAAATGCTAGAAGATGTTAGCGGTCATTATTAATTCAGCATAGCCCCACAGATCTCCTTGAAGATGAGGGTTCAGGGTCCTCTGAATGATAAATGCGCAAAATTCCCTTTTTGTCTTCTTTGAGAAGTTGCTTCTCCTCCTTCCCCTCCCCCGTCATAGTTTCTGCCCACTGGTATCATTACTAACCTGGTGGAGAAAATCAGCTCACTACCCTTCACATCAAAAAGGCCTCGAGAGCAACTGATTCCATGGAAACTCGCCACTGGTGAGCAGTTGTTTATTCTGGTGCCAAACAGCTGGAGCATTGAGAGAGGAAATAGAGGACTTATCAGATTGGCTTCCTTGTACTGAGGCAGTTTGATTTTCTCTACAAGTTTTGGCAAATCTGGACTTCAGTATAGCATGCTTAAATTATACAAACACTGTGGAATGGGAAATACAAATTTCCAGGAGGACCGGAGCTGGCATTTTATGCGTAGACTTGTGTTACCCTGCAGGAGTGCTCCTTGGGGCCAGCTCCAAATCTTGCTGAGGTTAACAGTGTTTTATCTTTCTGCAAAGAGGGTCCCTTGTAGTTAACCCCACTGTTGTATTTGGAGCCTGTCCTGAGCTTTTTTGTTCCAGGCGATGCACGTGGACCTTGGCAGAACATCATTAAAGCCCCTATTAGTAAGAGCTGACTGCTTTCCCCTGTGAGGAAAAGTATTACATTGCAGTAAAATGCAAATCCACTAACAGGCAACTGCAGATTTATAGCACTGCAATTCCAGAGGAATTACAGGGAAATAGAATCTTGTCTCCCCTGGAGCTACAAACGTCTCCAGATTGCTCAAGATTCCACACAGGACTGGCTACGTAATTTGTGGGGCCCAGTGCAAAACAAAACTGTGGGACCTTTTGTTCAAAAATTATTACGACTTTTGAGATGGTGACAGTAGAATATTAATCCAAGTGCTGGGTCATTCGGAGCACTGGGCCTTGGATAACTGCCCAAGGCACATGCCCATGAAGCTGGATCAGATTCCAAGTGTCACTGAAAAACGGGGCTTTCCATTGTGACTTGAATCCATCATATGGTCACTGGGTACAGAATATGAGTGCACATGTCAACCTTGTTTGCCCAGTGTCTTCAGCCCTGGGGACAACCACAGGATTGGGCGGGAGGGAGGAGGATCAAAATGGCATGTGTTGCTAGGCCCCGTGCCTAGTTTTGTTACTGATATATTATAAGTCACCACCACCACCACCACCACCATCATCACCGCCACTGCACATCTACGTACTTCCCTGTACTGTGAGTCTGAGGACACTCACACTCCCGCTCTGGTCCCTGTGGTTTCTGCTTTGTACCCAGTGGCACCGTGCTTAAGAGCACAGGCTCAACCCCACTGCTGGTTGTGCAAACATGGGCAAGTTCTTTTATCTTTCTGTGCCTCAGTTTCTTCATGTATAAAAAGGTGGATGACAGCAGTACCTGTGTTAGCAGACATAAAATACTTAGAATTGTCCCTGGTACACAGTAAATGCTCAGAGGTACTAGCTGTTGTTAACTTGCTACTTTTGCCCTTATTGCATCAACTACCGTGTTGCTACAACCTCTGTCCTCTGGACTCCTAAAGTTCATGGTGGGCCATTCCTCTATTGACACAAGAGGGCACTGGGCCAGGACTTCGAATTCATTAAGGGCAGGAAATGTAGACATTTATTTTTATGTCCAAATGAGGTTAGATACATACAGTCACAGAGAGACTCTGAGAGCAATGGAAGGTCCTTTGTTCCTCTTGGAAATGTAACCACTAAGTGTAAATATTTTAACTACAGTACAACCCTACTTTGGCATTTCTTCATTTGCAAATATACTGACGCCTGAAAGAAAATGGAGCAGCCCACTCCCCACCCATCAGTGTCAAAGGTCCTTGACACAGCCATGCCTGACCTTCAGCTTCTTTCCATTAGTTAGAAAGGCAAGAACTGGAATTTACATTGTTTTGCAAATGCGGGAGCCCACAGGAAAGAGGTGGGCAAATCACATGGGCCCCAGAGGGGAGTTCTGGGGATCCAACATGACTCAAACACCTACCCTGTTTTCCAGGGGGCAAGCCATGTCTGCCAAAGGGACCGCACATCTGTTTTTCTGTTGGATGGGGTTAAGAATGTACATTCTAGCTAAGTTACAGGGCTGCTGAGGGTTAGAAAACAGGGAGAAGGGAGCCAAGGGGGAAAAGAAAAAGGGAGACATTTCAAAGAGTTCATCAAGAACTAAATCAGTCTGCAGCTGGAAATGGAGATATGGCATAAAATAGGGATTGAATTTAAGGCTCTGGAAGAAAACAAAAAGTTGAACTTACTTTGTAAACAGGGTACTACACTATGAGATATTGTGTGAATTTCTTTCTCTTGTTTGGTGAAAGATTAGAAAGGAATTTTAGGCAACACATGTAAATATCTATCGTAAAGAGGGGGGGGGAACCCTACCTTTAGTTTCAAATGAGTTAAAGGATAGGGCAGTGTGTTGAGAAGCCTATTATGTAACTGCGAGCATTTTCAGCCTTCCTGCTTATATTCAGTAACCACAGCTGCAAAGCCTGTCCAAACAGCAAACAGGAAATAAGAAAGTAGCTTCCACTGCAGCCTTGGCAAGGTTTTATCGGCCTCTTGGAGATGCAGGGGTAGACAGGGAATCTTTAACAAATCTGTGTACTCTGCTTTATAGATAAAAAGAATTTTATTGTGTAAGGTTTATAAACATGGCCCTTTGAAGCACGTTTGTTCATTTAAAAAAAATTAATGGAAAAATATTATTTGCTTAGATCTATGCATTTTAACAGTCTTAAAAAATAAGTATAGAAGAGGTCTTGTTACAGCATAAAGATGAAATAGAGTTGATTTCCTCCTGTAGCTGTTTGTTCAGGCATTTTTTTATTCTGACATGTTATTTTGGTTTTTTTCTTTACAAAATGGTGCCCAGAATAAAAACATAATCTGTATTTAAATGTTTACATCATAGTTCCTTTGTTAGTCAAGAAATTGTGTGTGCCCAGACATTTAGTGGTCAGATTACACTTATCAGAAACTAGAACAAATACTCGGAAATTGTGTACCTGTAATTTGGGGAAATATATTTAAAAATAAAAAAAGAAAAAAAAGAAAACTTTTTCCAAGAAGCGGCTCTAGGATGGGGCTACTTTGATTCAGAAGCGGTTACCATGGAGACCGACCTGGGTGCCTAGTAGGCTCGGTAAGGTAGGCTACTGTGCTAATTATATAAGCTGAAATGCTGTTGAATAACCCCAGGAAGGCAGGACTGCCACAGTGCAATTTCTAAGAAACCACTATTTTAAAATTCATATATCATAATACCTTCTTTTATATGAAAATTTGCCATTTTAGTATTTTTTTGTATATAAATCTGATAAGACTGATATAGTGGAAAATAAAATTTACTAAATTCTGAACATCGGAAATATGGCAAATGAACTGTATTGTATACTAATGAATTTATTTCCAACAATTCTTTTTTTTGTAATGAATGGACAATCAGCCACCAATTAGATGGCTGTTTCTCATCATAGGCTGCATGTGACTTAGTCCTTTCCTTTAATTTGTAATATAAAATTGTTATAAAAACGAGTTGATTAGAACAAAAAATCAATGCCATTTTTAACTATACAAACATTTAAATGGGTTCATTGTGAAGTGCAATTAATACATATTTTTCAATGAAAAATATATTTAAAAAGAGGAATTCATACAAATTTTCTCATTCTTTTTCACCTTTTACATTTAACATTGTCACAAATGGTGACAGGCCATGCTTCTAGGAGAAAGATACATAGGAAATTAGTTTCTGGGAATGATGTAATGTTATCATTCCTTCATTCAACAAATAGTTACTTAATGAGAAACCTAGATATTTCATCTTAAACAAGTCTTTTCACCTCCTCAGGTCTTCAGTTTCCTCATCTGCATAGTAAAGTTTGTACTGAGGGCCTTTCCAGCTCGAAAATTCCGTCATTCCACGACTCACAAGATAAAATAGCCTGTATGTCGGTTGTTCAGTACTTTTACTCTGAAGTAAGAAAAACTGCTATTTATTCAGTACCAATCATATCCTGACACTGTGCTTTTTTAATATTTTATTTGTATTACCTGTGGCACTGTCAGGTAGGTACTGTATTACCATTTAACGAAGGAAGAAACAGGTTATATAATTGGAATCTGTCCAACTCAAATTTCAGGCACGTTGTATTACACCACACTGCCCACATACTGGTGGAGAATCTTCAGGTATCTGTATGGATGGACGATTTTTTGTGATGATGAAGAAATGGTAAGTACGATTGTAAGACATGTCAAAAACTCTGAGAGCATTGATTTTTTAAATTATTAATGAACTCTGGAATCAAAGTGACAAAAGACTAAATTGAACTGTCATGAGGTAGGAAGCTCCAGATTCATCCAAAGGCAGTGGGATATAGACAGTGGACACCACTTAGTGTAAGAACAATGCTAAAAATGGGACTTGGACATTCGCTTACTGCTCATTAGTACCCACTTATGTCTAGTCATCCTCAAGTGATGAATCATGGATTTAGGTCTGATCAATTGAATTTTATAAAAATTAAATGCCGGTAAAAAAAGTCATTATAATGAGCACTTAAGATGACAGACGTGACTTAGTGCAGGCTTCGTTCATTAACCTGAGTGTTTTTCTTACTACTCCTCTGAAAGCACTTTCTCTCTCCCTGTATTTGAAGATGAGGCTGATAATGATGCTACCATTCAGGTGTCCACATTTATTTGCAAAACCATTGTGTATGCCACAGGCTCCTTCCATTACATACGTAGGCTTGTGTTCAATAGCTTTACATACTTTTTACTGAGTCAATACTGGCCCTTTCCTGTCTGTCCATAGAAGAGGCCCCATGCTTTATAAGTCAGTGAATGCAATTCGGCCTCTTTATCTTGGAGACTTCTTTGCCTCAAGTCCCAATGTTACACCCCATCTCGTTTTTTTTGTTGTTGTTGTTGTGTGAAAGAGTGGTCTGATGACAGATTTCATTTCCCAGAATTTATTACCTATTGTGTATATTGCGGTTCAGTCACAATGACCCCATCTGCATTTAGGTTGAATGGGGGGCCCCACCCTGACCCAATTTAATAATAAAAAAAATAATGAGGCCACTCAAAGCTCATAGATGTGTCAGCACTATGAAAAGGGTCTATAATCAATGCAAATGTGAGGTTTTCCTGCTTTGTGGAGCACTGAGGTTTGACACCCATCTCTTTTGCTGGATCAAATCAGCCTCTCTCTTTGCTTTGAGAATCTAATGAAAGGTATGGACTCTCTTCTCCCTCATAAAAAAAAAAAAAAAAATGCATGTGGCTGGATAATTTATTGAAATGTTAATTGGTGAGTTGTTTCATGCTCTATTTTTCCCTCCCCCCTCCCCTTCCAAGAATGTGGTCAAGCCTCTTGAGATGTGAATGGTGCCCCTGAGGTCATGCAGAGCATAACCTGTCAATCCATTCATTGGAGGCCTCCCAGAAAATTCTGGAATCTTTGTACTGCCCAAAGATGGGGCTGGGAGAGTAGCAATAATGAGCTTGGATTTCCTGCTGTCCAAGGCAGAATGGGAGCTTGAGGTCTGGTTTAATTTGATTTGAAGTTTATTAAATAATGTGATGTTTTTGCACACTCATGTGTAGATATTAAGTCCCTTCCTCTCTATAGTTCTATGTGCCCACACACAGAGTTTTACACAGTATTTCTGAGGATCTGTGATCCCATCTCCAGTCCATCCTACTTCACTCCTTGAGGTCAATAATAAGAACTATAATACTTATTAAGGACTTACTATTGAGTTTTGACAAAAAATAATACATGTGCTTTTTTCATGAAGAGGAGTAAGTGTTGAGAGGTTAAATAACTTTCTCAAGGTCACATACGTTGTGTTGATAGAGGCAGAATTTGAATCCAGACATGCTTAGGGTAGCAGTAAGCTATACTGTTATCACAAAAGCCACTGTTCTAGGATACTATCCTCAGGACTGGATTTTATTTCTTTTCTCTTCCTTAGTTTCTTAGAAACACCCTTTAGAAATACACAACCTTGAATCTGATCATAATGTACCTTATTGCCTTACAGAGGTCAGTCACTATTCACACTCTTGGCATGTAAAAAGAGGTCACTGCTGCACATCATTACCTGTTAAACCCAGCTTCGCATCAGACCATCCCCACCTCTTAGAAGAACTGACTGCCTATTTCCCCTCTTCAGACTTTAAGATTCCTTATCTGTAAAATGGGGATGATAAAAATGCCAAAGACGTGAGATTGCTGTGTGAATTATATAAAAAGCAGGGCACCTTAATTACTTGGCATAAGGCTTAGTACGCAATAAGAGTTCAATAAACGGCAGCTCATTGTAATAATTAAACCACATTATTCTAATTTTGAATACTTGACCTCAGTTGATACTTCTTTAAAAGCAGATAAGGCCGTGGATCTGGGAGGCCTTCCATGACTACTTCAGGCCCAGAAATTCTTCCTTTGCATTCTCATAGTATTTTGAACACGTTTCATTGTTGCTTTTTTGGATTCTGTAAAACCTGTTTTCATGGATCTGTTTTTTCCTAACTAAACTAATAGCATCATATTGATCTTTGACATCTCAACATCTTGCACAGGTACAAGCACTTAGGCCAGAGACTCCAGAGGGCACTATTCATATTGGTTTAATTGTAAATGGTACCCCCGCCCCCCCAGTTGTGCCTTGCTGTGTCCTGGATATGCCCAGAATAAAAGATCACTATAATAATAATGACTGTGTATGGAATGTACGGAATAGGAGGTGTGAAATCATATTCAAAATGGAATAGAAAATAATAAAGTACTACATTTTCAAATATTATCCCACCTAGTATTAATCTTCCCCCCACCCTTTATTGAGAGATAATTGACATAAAAATATTAATCTTTTTTCTGATTCCTCTAAGGTGTCATTTAATTTTCTACTATAATAAAAGTCATGCAATATAGTAGTTATTCCTAAAGGTAACACACATCTAGCCATCAAGTGTAGCAAAGATTTTGTTAGGTGGTTCTTTATAGGATTTATTTTAGAATTTAATATGGAGAAAAATAACATCATTGACAATACACACAAAATTTCTCACCTTCTCCTACTTTGTATAAATCGAGATCATTATATGTCAAGATTGGTAACATAAAGTGTGTTCAAAGCTGGTGCACAGAACTCTCAAAGAGTTGAAAAGAATCCTGATTTCATCAATTTACTATTGATGTGACTCATGGAGAGAAGGGTTGACTATTAACAAAATTGTCAGTCTTGAGGAAAGGTTTCAGAGAAAGAAAATGAAAAGCATTTAAATTTTAAAATGTAAATCAAGCTTTTAGCTTAAGAACAGAATATAATTCAGGCCAGGCTAATTTCAAATTTATGATAATTTCATTAGCTGCATTGAACCTTTCCTTGATCAAATCTATGAAAGAGTAGTTTCCTAATTAATAATTACAAAATATGGCAGATACTTAAGGCATTGTTTTCAAGCCCTATTTGCATTTGTTGTTTTTAAGCACCATTTGCTCACAAGCCGCTAATTACAATTTTAATTCATTTATTAATCTAGGTCTAACAAAATCTCTAGAAATGTTTTACTATTCATTACTAATGTTTTTGTAATTACTTTAAAATTAAATAAATGCATTTATGTTCAAATAATGTAACTCAGAATTTTTAAGGTAATTAAACTTCATTTTTCTGGTATAGGATATGAGTTAGCTTTTAATTTACTCAAAAAGATTAAACAACCTCTAAATTCTACTCTCAATTGTATAGTGAAGGATTGGAATGCTATGAAGAAGTAAATAAATAAAACATTCTTGTAAATATTGAAAACCTGTCAATTATTTTTTTATTAAGCTACAAAATTTTTATCCATCTGTCTTAAACTCACACTCATCAGATAAAATAATTTGTTTAAGCTATCTAATGTAATAGGGCATCTTTCCGCTTTAATTAAAATCCTTACATGCCCACAACTGTCATAATTTACTTTTGTAAATTATGTTAATTTCAGTGGTAACATGGTAAGTAAGAGTAATTATTTTAATGAATGATTAAGTTAGAGACAATTTGTATCAACCCATGGTCGCTTTTCAAAATGGTACTGTTTTTTTTCTACCTTGGGAGTTATATAGAACTCACTGATCCTCCAGTCTTCCCCTTAAACCTCTGATAAACCTTTTTAGAAGCCCCCCTGAGAAACTCCTTCTTTCTCTTTTTTCTGGGTTTCCCTTGGGCTTCTCACCTGAATTCTTTCTATTTCCTCTTCTGATTCACCTTTCATCTCAATTGTTGCCATGGAGTCAACCATAGCAACGATTTCCAAATCAATAGCTGTCTGATTTTTCACAAGCAGCTCAATCCAATAGCTCAGTTTTTCTCTGTGGTATTTCTTTATATATGTAAAATCAGAAAAATCCCAGTTTTAAATATTCAAGAGTTTTATTAATTGATGCATGTATTTTTTGCTGAAATTAGTATTGCTTTGAATAATATGATTTTGTTATTCTCAATGAGCATGATTTGTTAAATGGGTTTTAAATGATTTAGTTTTTATATTTTGTAAGTCTTTTGCATAAAATAAATTTACAGAAATAAATGTTTTTATACTCTGGTTCTAGATGACAAACTGATCCCATGTGGAAGCCTCTCCCGTCCACAGTCAATAACTAAAAATAACAAAGAAGATATGTGATTTAAAAACCTATTACCACAGAAGAAAACATGAATAGGTGACTTGGAGGAACCTTAGGAATATTAAAAATATATATAGAATTAAATATGAGGGGAAAAAAACTGCTAAAACATAAGTAGGAACAAACTAAGATGTAAATCAGCTCTGGAGACTGCTGGTTGCAGACAAAATGGAACCATTAATTCTCAGACTAATCATAACAAAATATCTTGGGCACAAAATGTAAGACACAAGACTCTGAAGGGAGGAGAAAATAAGGCCGAATCTCTAGGGACCTCAGGACTTGAGGAACAACCTAGCAGTGAGTTCCCTGAGTTTTTTCTTGCCTCATAAATACCTCAGCTTGGATTCTAAGGAATCTCACCACCTAGAAACACCAACCGTCACAGACAGAAAATAGTTACAAGAAAAGTCTGCTTTGTTTAGCTAGAGGATCAGGAAAAGTTTGGTCCAACAGGACAGAAACTTTAGTCATACCTGCCTGTTCTTGGGGTGAACACCAGGAAAAACCCCAAGCCCCTTCCCCACCAAATTGGCCCTGCAGTGGCAAAGCCAGGGGGCAGAGCTCTGCTTTCTACCCTTCCCTCTATAATAACAAGGAGGGTGCCCCTGTGGGCAGAACTCTGACTTCCATGTGCCACCTCATAGCAATAGGCAGTGCTCCTCCCTTCAGAGTCTTTGGACAACACTCTGACTTTGATTCTCTTGCTGTAATGACAGGGCGGTGCCCCTTGTCTACAGAGCCTGTGTATATTTCTCTGACTTATAACCTACCACTTCAATTACTGAGATTTGACCCTCCCTACATGAGCCAGAGGGTGAAACCTTGCCGTCCAAACTCTGCCATGCAACAAAGAGGTTGTACCCCTCCATCTACCAAATTCTGAGAGATTGTGGGATACAGTAATGTCATCTGAGTAACATACAAACAGAGCAGATTAGAATAACATGGCAGACTTGATAAACTAAACTGACAGTTGAACTACAGCACACAAAAAGTGTATCAGGATATGCATTCTGAACCTAAATAGATTGATAAAGAAGAAGATTTAACAGGAACCAGGGTCTTATGACACAATACTCAAAATGTCCAGAATATAGTAAAAAATTATTTATCATACAAAGAATCAAGAAAATCTCAATTCAAAGGAGAAAAGATAATCAAAAGATGATAACACCTAGATGACACAGATGTTGGAATTGTCTGAACAGGATTTTCAAGAAGCTGTCAAAAATGCTTTAACAAGCAACTATGAACACTTTCAAACAAATTTTTAAAAATAGAAAATATCAGCAAGAAAATAGAAGATGCAAAGAAATACAAGGGTCAATTCACCAAGAAAACATAAAAATCTTAAATGTTGTGCACCAAACATGAGAGCCAAAAAGTACATGAAGCAAAAACTCACAAAGATGAAAAAAGAAATAGAGAAATCCACAATTATAGTTGGGGACCTCAACACTCCTTTGTTAGAAATTGATAGAAACAGTGGGAAAAAAAATGTCAACAAGTATTTAAAAGAATCAAACAATATCATCAACTGATGAAATCTAATTGATATTAATAAGAACACTACACCCAACAATAGCAGAATACACATTCTTCGTAAGTGTGCATAAGACATTCACAAGAGAGTATATCTTACATTGTAAAATAAACCTTTTAACAACCTTTTAACAACTTTTAAAAAATTGGGATCATATAAAATGTATTCTCTGATCATAATGGAATCAAAGTAAAATTCAACAACAGAAAGGTAACACAAAAGTCACAAAAACTTAGAAATCAAACAACCTACTTCTAAAGAATCTATTTGTCAAATTAGTCTTAAGGGGAATTTTTAAAAAATCAACTGAATTAAAATGAAAATACAACCTATCAAAACTGTGGAAAACCACAATGAGCTTAGAAATGAATACAGAACAACTTAATGAGTAAATATATGGGTAAGTCTTAATAGATTATTAGACTTGCATACTTATGCTACATACCTATCAGAATGGCTAAAATAAAAATAATAATAGTGACAACACCAAATTCTGCTGAGGATCTGGAGAAACTGGATCTTTCAGAAATTTCTGGTGGATATATAAAGTGGTACAGGTACTCTGTGAAACAATATGGCAGTTTCTTAAAAAACTGAACATGCAATTACCACATGACCCAGCAATTGCCCTCCTGGGAATTTATCTTAGAGAAATGAAAGCTTATGTTCACACAAAAAACCTATACATGAATGTTCATAGAAGCTTTAGTTGTTACAACCCCAAACTGAAATCAGTCCAGATGTCCTTCCAAAGGTGAATGGTTTAACAAACTGTGGTGCATTCGTTGACCGTGGAAAACTACTCAGCAATTATTTAAAACTAAACTATTGATATGTATAACAACTTGGATGGAATTCCAGGGAATTGTGTTGAACGAAAAATGTCAATCCCCCAAAATTACAAACCTCACTTATACTATATAAGCATGCCTCATTTTATTGTGCTTTGCCTTATTGCTCTTCACAGATACTTCATTTTTCACAAATTGAAGGTTTGTGGCAACCCTTCGTTGAGCAAGTCTATGAGTGCCATTTTTCCAACAGGTTTAGATGATGGTTAACATTTTTTAGCAATAAAGTATTGTTTATTTATTTATTTAAAAAATCTTTTTCTAGGTTATTATCTTTGACTTACAGTTGACATTCAACATTATTTTGTATTAGTTTAGGTGTACAGCATAGTGGTTAGACATTTATATAATTTATGCAGTGATCCCCCCGATTAGTCTAGTATCCAGCTGGCACTATACATAGTTGTTGCAACATTATTGACTATATTCTTTATGCTCTACTTTACATCCCAGTAACTATTTTAGAAATAAAATATTTTTTTTAATTGGGGTGTGTGCGTTGTTTTTTAAGACTTAATGCTACCACACACTTACCAGACTACAGTATAGTGTAAATATAACTTTTACATGCACTGCAAAACCAAAAAAACTCACTTTATTGTGCTGCTCTGGAACCAAACATCTCCAAGGTATGCCTGTAACAATTTTGAGATGACAATTTTAGAAAAAGACGACAGACTTGTGGTTGCCAGAGGTTAGGTAAAGGAAGGATGAGAGGGAAGGATATTAAAGGGCAACATGAGGGACCCTCATACTGGTGGTGTTGGAACTGTTCAGTACTTTGACTGTGGTAGTTGATACATGAACGCACAAAAGTGATAAAATTGTGTAGTACTTAATACACACACACACAAGTACAAGTAAAACTGGGGAAATCTGAATAAAATCAATGGATCTTTTCAATGTTGTGTGATACTGTACTATAATTTTTCAAAATATTATCACTGAGGGAAACTGGGCAAAGTGACAAGGGATCCCTCCATATTATTTCTTACCACTGTATGTGAATCTACAATTATCTCAATAGAAATTTTAACTAAAAATATCTGTGTTATGTAGCTAAGCAGTATATAGAGGAAAATTTATAG
The DNA here is from genome assembly GCF_964194185.1 of Rhinolophus hipposideros. Taxonomy (NCBI): domain Eukaryota; kingdom Metazoa; phylum Chordata; class Mammalia; order Chiroptera; family Rhinolophidae; genus Rhinolophus; species Rhinolophus hipposideros. Next base: position 31,273,078 of record NC_138064.1, read on the forward strand.
TAATAAAATGCTTTACCTTTGACCCAAGTTGCCGGTAATTTTTGCTCACAAAGCCCTGACTGTGCAGAGACATGTAAATATTAGTTGCTTCTGGACAAATACTCATATATCATAGATTTAACTGTAAAATGTTATAAAACTTTTAGAAGAGAACATGAAGAAATTCTTCATGACCTAGAATTAGGTGAAAATTACTTAGATATGGCTCTAAAGTCATGATTCATAAAAGAAATAATCAATGAATTGGAGTTCATTAAAATTTAAAATGTTTGCTCTGCAAGGTATCCTATTAAGACAATGAAAAGACAAGCCAAAGACTGGGAGACAATATATGGAAATCATATATTCAATAAAGCAGTTATATCCAGAATATATAAAGAACATTCTAAACTCTATAGTGAAACCAACAATCCAATTAGAAATGAGTACAAGATTTAAACAGTTTACCAAAGAAAATATATGAATGGCAAATATTTACATTTAAAAATGTTCAATTCCATTAATATGGTAGGCAGAATAATGGCCTCCAAAAGATATTCACCTCCTAATCCCTGAGACCTGTAACTATGTTATTTTACTAAAGGGACTTTGCAGATGTGATTAAGATTAAGAACCTTGAGATAAGGAGATTCTCATGGGTTATCCAGGTGGACCCAATCTAATCACATGAGTCCTTAAAAGGTGAAACCATTTTTGGACTATAGAGATATGTAACAACAGAATGGTCAGAGAAATGTGATGTTGCTGACTTTGAAGATGGTAGGAGGGCCATGAGCCAAGGAATGGCTCTGTTGACCTCCAGAAGCTAGAAGAGGCAAGGAAACAGATCTTCCAGAAAGGTACGAAGCCCTGCCTACACCATGATTTTAGCCCAGTGAGATCTGTATTGGACTTCTCACCTATAGAACTATAAAAATATTAATTTGTGTTGTTTCAATTTGCTAATGTTGTGTTAATTTTTCATGGCAGCAATAGAAAACTAACACAATTAGTCTCTACAGAGATGCAAATTAAAACTATGATGAGATGCTACTATATGCCTATTAGAATAGCTAAAATAAAAATTACTGACAGTAGAAAACACTGGAAAGGATGCAGAGAAACTGGAGCTCTTATAAATTGCTAGTGGGGACGCAAAACGGCATAGCTACTCTGGGAAACAGTTTGGAAGTTTCTTATAAAGTAAAAACGCATCACATGACCCAGCAATTGTACTCCTAAGCATTTATCCAAGAAAAATGAAGCTACTGTTTACACAAAAATCTGTAATGTTCATAGAAGTTTTATTTGTAATATCCCCAAACTGGAAATATCCATCTGTCTTTTAATGGATGAATAAATAAAACTATGCTATATCCATACGATGGAAAAATTCTCAGCAATAAATAAAAACAAAACATTGACACATGCAACAACTTGGGTGGATTGTAAGAGCATTACCCTAAGTGAAAAAAAGTCAACCTCAAGGGGTTAAATACTGTATGATTCCATTTGCATGACATTCTTGAAGTGACAAAATATAGTGATGGAGACCCAGTGGTAGCCATGGCCGAGCAATGTTTTATTGTATATATGTACCACCTCTTCTTTATCCATTCATCCTTTGATAGACATATCTTGGCTATCGTAAAAAATGCTGCAATGAACATATGGATGCCAATGTTTTGAAGCCTATTTTGTCTGATATAAATATTGTCACCCCAGCTTTTTTTTTTAATTTCCATTTTCATAAAATACATTTTTTCATTCCTTTACTTTCTGTCTGTGTGTGTCTTTCAATCTGAAGTGAGTCTCTTATGTGGCGTCATATGTAAAGGTCTTGTTTTCTTATACATTAGCCACCCTATCTTTTTATTGGAGCATTTAATCCATTTACATTTCAAGTAATTGTTGATAAATATATAGTTATTTCCATTTTATTACTCATATTTTTTTATCTTTTTCTTTCTTTCTTCTTAAAGAAATTTCTCTAACATTTCTTATAATACTGGTTTGGTGTTGATGAACTTGTTTAGCTGGAAAGCTCTTTATCTGTTCTTCAATTCCAAATGATAGTTTTTGTTGGGTAGAGTAATAGTTGTAGGTCCTGGCTTTTCATCACTTTGAATATTTCGTGCCAATTTCTTCTGGCCTGCAAAGTTTCTGTTGAGAAATCAGCTGACAGTCTTATGGGACTTGCCTTCCAGGTAACTGCTTTTCTCTTGCTGCTTTTAGATTCTCTCTTTGTCTTTAACCTTTGGCATTTGAATTATGATGTAGGCCTCTTTGGGTTCATCTTGTTTGAGACTCTCTGTGCTTTCTGGGCTTGTATGTCTATTTCCTTTGCCACATTAGGGAAATTTTCTGTTGTTATTTTTTAGCTAGGTTTTCAATTTCTTGCTCTCTTTCTCTCCTCCTTCTGGTACCACCTATGATGCAAATGCTTATATGCTTGATATTCTGCCAGAGACCCTTTAAACTGCCCTAATGTTTTGGATTCTTTTTTCTTTTTGCTGTTCTGATTGGGTATTTTCTGCTACCTTGTCTTTTAAAATTGCTGATTCAATCCTCTGCTTCATCTAACCTACTATTGATTCCCTGTAATGTATTCCTTGTTTCATTATTGTGTTCTTCATTTCTGACTGGTTCTTTTTTATGTTTCATATCTCAATTTTCATATCTTATCTCTAAATAAAAAGTTATTTTTAAGAAAATGGTGCTGCTCCATGCACATGGATGAAAGACATTAGGAGTAGGAGGGAGCCTGGGGCAACAGACAGCAATATAACAGGGTTACTGCAGTAAGATCAGCCAAGTAGGTCAACCACACCATTTCTCTTTATGTAAAGCAACAAGCAAAAGCAGTGCCCACCTTCAGACAGCAACAATACATGTAGGGGCCTCTATTGGAAAGGATAGCTTTGGGCTTTGGGATAATGGTCAGTCAGGAGGAGTGAGGAGTGCCCACTCCAGAGACTGGCTATAGGTCCCCCCCCATCAATAGTCTATTCTTCCTCTTCCCTAAAATGAGGAGGCAGTCCGCCAGTGCACTTCCAGTGTGAACCAGGCATCTCCTTCATATGCAGACTGGAGTAATTTGATGGAGCTTTCCCAAAAATCACATGAGATAACATAATTTTTCTTTACTAGATAAACATCGTTCCACACTAAGAAAACTGGAAATTAACAATATAAATGTCAAGATAAACAAGTCTGTGTTTTCTATAATTTAGTGTTAAGAATTTTGCATATTTTTGTATCCTATACACATGTAGTATTTAGAATTTGGTCTAATAGAATAATAGTTTATTAGAACAACAATTTTGTAATTCCAATTTAAAATATATTATTATATAATTTGTTTTGGCTTGTGATTTTGATGTAATATCCATGCTTCATAAACATTAATGGAATATTGTGAAAATTTAGGAATCATCTTTTGAGAAGTATAATTTAATTAGTTTGTTATTTAAGAACTTGGAAAATTTTTGTTTTTTAAATCAGACAATGTAGAACTTTAAAAGAAAATAGAATATATTACTTTCATAAATACAGAATGAAATAAAGAAGTTTAAATAACTACTTTATAAATTGGTCTTAATATAAAGCAAAGACCTCTTACAAGTTAATGTTAAAATTTTCTATGAACAGAATGATAAGATTTGTAAATTCTACCTCAAACATAAGATCTAGGTTTTATTATCTGTAGCTTTAATGAATTACTGATTTTTAAAACCAAAGATAACCTGTGAATAGTGTTTTCTACACCAGAAAAGCCATCCTCAAGGCATAAAAAGAATTAATTGACAATATTATTTAGTAAACACACACTCTCACAATAATTCCTTACATTTCTAGGTACACATGTAAGAAAACAATAGACAATGGAAAGAATACATATGAAACAAAGAATGGTGTTTTCCCTCAGAAAAAGGTCAGGGAGATTTTAAGTTTATCAGTAACCCTTGAATATTTTGCCATGCAAAGCATTCATGTGTTGCTTGTAAGTAAACATAAATTAAAGAAAATCCTTTGTCAGGTCATGTGTACCTATTTGGGTTTAATAATCAGGGTCAACAAGGTACTTCTGACTCTCTGTATTGACTCAAAACAAGTTTACCTCAGAAGGAGTTAACTACTCCTTTTGTATTAACACAAAGCCATTCTCCTAGCACTACCTTTGTCAACCACTATCCTACTTGAGGGTCTTTATCTAATAGGTAAAACTAAAAAGCACAAACAAAACTCAGAATGTAATTTTAGCACTAACGTTGAGTGTTTTGTTTCATGTTTGTCAATATTACCATGGCAAGGGGTGAAACATCTTATAATGATTTAGGGAATATCAATGAAAGAAGTAGGAAAGCTTTCTCGAAAAGGGGCTTTGGGGTGGGGAGCTATTGACATACAAGACCATATTTTCCAAGTATAGCCTGGAGAAAACAGTTGTTATTTTCAAAGAGCTAAAGGTAAAATTCCTCTTGAGCCAAGACCCTTGTTTGTTTGCTAGCAAAAGAACCTGCAGTCAGGTTTGATGTGAAATAATAGGCTTTGGGGAATGATCTGGAAGAGAGGGAAGGCTAAAATTCTTGGCATAAAGATTTCGTCCTAGGGCAAAACTGAAAGTGTCCTAATGTTGAAGCCAAGTGTCCTTGGATCAAGGTCCCTTTAAAATTATCATCTATGATGCTGTCTTGAAGAACAAATAGACAAGATAAAGTGGCGTTACTGGAACTTGTATATAAAGGTTTTTGGAAGATGAGACATTTCATTTAAATTACTGCTATTTGTTAAAAACTTGTGCTTAGAAAATTTCATTAGGTTGTAAAATTATGGGGTTTAAAATTTTGTTATTATTTTTCTTAAGAACTAGATCCGTAGCACATATTGTCTTCCCTGGCTAAGGCTTTAGTAATATTTAACATGATTACAAAACTCCTTCTAAAATTATGTGTGGAAACTTGCCCAATGCAAGAGACAGCCCCACCCTGATCTGAAAACCAGAGCCAGAAGCTGAAATATGTGATACAGTTTTCCATTGTTCCTACATGTTAAGCCTTGGAAGAGGGAGAGTCCCAGGCTATAGAGGTGAGACGCCCAATTCTTGGGCAGAGCTGAACTCTGCAGGAACCTGCCTTCTCTCCCCTCCCAATCCCCCACTCCCCGCCCCCATCCCCAGGTGAGCAGTGGCTCCCCCTGACAGAGGGCAGCGTCTAGGGATGCTGGCAATAAAAATCACCTCTGTTCTCACATAGTCAGGATGTCAGGTACAATTAATCAGTGAAGAATCAATTGGGATAATTTATAGAGAAACATCCTTTAGTGCTCTCCTGGGTCAATAAGAAAACAGAGAACTTTGTTTTTCCCCGTGGAAACCTGAGAGGGAGAAAGAGGTGCTGGAGAAATAGTTTGATGGTCCAGTAAAATGGTGGCACAAGTGGGCACAAGGAGGAACTATGATCAGAGAGAAATGTCCAGGGATGAAGAAGACTGGGAACTAGAACAAGAGTATGTAAAATATGGATACTTAATAATAACTTTTATACTCTTTGTTTGGCTGTGCTGTGATGTGACTCTCCTCCAGTCCCCACCTACCTGAAACTTCTGTGCCATCTGCATGAATTGTCTGACAAGTCCTTTGTAAATTATTAAAGGAAAGGGAAGGGAGCTGCATACCTTCAAGTGGAGGAAAGAGAAGAGACACAAGAAAGGAGAGCAGAGGTGAAGAATTCCAAGTAAGCAAGAAAAAAAGGGTATAAGTGAACATGGGTGATTCCTGAACTTCCTACTGAGGAATCTTTGGAGCACAATATATGAGATTGTGCTTGAGCAAGTTTTAAAATATTTAAGGAGAAAAATCCAGGGGGCTGTGATGTGGATTACACAATCATCGACACCAAACATGGAGAAATGAACTCAAAGTATGGTTCTATGTATTCCTGTGACTCTGAGGTTCATAATCTACTTTTTTGTCCATCCCTCTGCCCATTCAGTTTATTTATCAACTTTTCCACTCCCAATTTCCCTCAATATCACTATTTTCTTTAAACCTTTAATGGTTTCTTCAATGTTTAAGAAAATTTCTTTTCTAGTTAATAATAGTGGTAGAATTAGTAAACACACCAACCTAAAACTAAACAAAACACACAAATTCCATGAAAGCAAGGAAAATGGGTGGAGTGAGGAAAAAAGTGCTTTTTCTTCCCTCTTTGGTGAAAGGTGGTCACTTACCAAAGATTTAGGAGATTGCCTGGGTGAGTTTTTCTGTGGTCTCTGGGATGCCATAGGGACAACTTTAGATCCCAGGTCAACTCCAGAGTTGCTTGGAGAAAATTAGCTGTCAGTGCTCACAGACCAGCCTGGAATCTAGCACACGATGCTGCCCACAAGCCCATCATCCCCTTTAATGTCTTCCTCCTGTGTACTCTCTACTGTCCAATTCTGTCCCATTTCCTCCACCAGGAGTTTTCCATCATTCCACTGGCCTGCCTGGACACACACCTGTGATTTCTCATGGCTCCTGGGCCTCTATGCTGTGACTTATGTTGATAAAATTGGCTTCATTTCCCACTTTAAAGACACTCAAGTAACTTAATTTTTTTCTCATATAGAAGAGTCACAAGACTCAGTTTTTAAGGTTTTAAAATATATATAGGTGTATGTGTGTGTGTGTATATATATATATATGTATATATATATATATATATATATATATATGTCAAAGAATATAAAAGAGGTTATTAGAAAAGAACTCTAAGGTTACAAAGAATACTGAGGACTTAATTTAGCATACCCCTCCATCTCTGCAATTAATCATTCTTCATGGAAACAGCTATTATGTTTTTAAGCCATAAAGTATTAAATCAACATATATGATAATCACTGTCTGTATTTGAAAAAGGAAATAGGCCTGCCCCTAACTCCCACGCTAAAAGTGAGCTCATCTTCTCCCTTAGGCACCCAGGCAAATTCAAGCTCTACAGCTTCTGTGAAATATAAAATAATGAAAAGCAATGTACAGGCTTAAAAAGAAATAATGATAATGATAATAATAATAATAAGAAAACACTGCCTGCAGGAAAACTAAATGAAAGGCAGAAAAGGAAATAGGTCTCAGGAAGTCATTCCTTAAGACTCTCACATCTATTCTCTTAAAATAATACATATCAAATAAAATCAAAATTAGTCCTGGCTTGTCTATGCTTTACACACATAGTTCATTAGCAAAGGGGATAGGATGCCTGGAAATGGGAGCATTAACCCAGTGAGCAATTTCCTGGTCTTTATAACATTGTCCCCAACAGATACAGCTCTGACCTGTCCCACTGCCCATCACTGGTCCATTCTCTGACCTGAACAATGGTTGCTTTCAGCTTCCACTCATTAAAATGCTGGCCTGTCCTCTTGACCAGGTGGCAGTCAGGTCATGATGTCCCTGACAATATCAAGGGCTAGCCCCAGAATCTGATCGTCAGCTAGCTAATCTTTACCTCTGTTCCTCAGATGTTTCCTTGAATAGGCTTTGAGTCTCTGTCTAAAACTGAAATCCACCATGATACTCCTCCTTTGTCTCCTGTGGCAGGCCCAGTTCTGTCACTTGCGCTCCTTTTGTCAGCCAGTATAAGTCAAAGCTGTTCACCAGAACAAAGAATAAATGGCACGAAAGTGTACTTAAAGGAGGAATCTGTACATTTTTCAGAAAACTCATCTACTTGAAGAAATTACCAGAATAGTTTTTCACTAGTGCTTACTGGATAAGAGTATATGATCACCCTCAGAACTTAGAAAAAAAATATATAGTTCCAGTATACTCTGGATTTACATACGTATATGCTATTTCAGTAAAATAAATAAATGAATGAATGAATAAATAAAATCACATTATAAAGAATCAGCACTATGCAAAGTGGAATTAAATGGAGTATGTATGTAGAGAAAGCCAATGGTTTTTAAAAAGAAACCAGACATCAAAACAGAGTGAAAGAATTTTCAAAAGTGGAGTACCAGGAGGGAGAGAGCTAAAAAAGATAGCAGATGGTGACTGTAAGATGATACCTTAAAATTGAGATTTGGGATGTGTTGTAATTACTGGCAATGGCACCATAGGAGTAGTGGCGAAGTAGGGTAGAGACAAGGTCATTGAGGGAAGGGGGTCACAGACCTGAAAAGCTGTGTCTGGAAAGGTTGCACATATCGATGTTTAAATCACCAAGAATTTTGACAGTGTAGCATATAAGGGAGTAGCTGTGAGATCCGGGACAGATGCAAAGTGTCCCGGGGTTGGGGGCCAGTAGATAACATAGAAAGTTGAAGAGAACATTTAGAGAAGATGCTGAGGGCATAGGAGATTTTGTTATGACTAACTATTATGAGTTCCAGAGGATACAACAAAAGTGTCTGGGAAGTTAGGGTGGGAACAAGAAGATGGGAGAAAGGACCCAGCAATATGGGAAGAGTCTGGAGGAAGAAAGTTTACTAGGATCCTGCTGATCACACAACATGGAAATAAACGACCTAATGAGATTACTTAAATATTGGAGGTGGAGCAGTGAGTGATGAAGAAGAGAAGTGTGTGTTGGAGAAGAAGTCTTGCCAGAAGCATGCTCCAGGGCTCCTTTGCCACTCTTGAGTGTGTAGGAGGTACAGAAGCCGGGAGAGAGACTGTCTTGTGTCAAGCACAAATAACTCTGGAGATTTCTTTCTAGTTGTCCCCACCTTCATCTTCCACATGGTTCCCAGTCCCTATGGTGGGATAGCAAATAAGTTTCATTCTCCATGAATAGGCAGTGAGTTTCTGGAAAACTGAAGCATGAAGAACTTCAAGGCCACATCCAGATTCAGGAGAAAAGGCAAATCAAATGGCCACCTCTATGCCAGTATCTGCTTTCCTTAGTTTAAGGGGACCCCTAAAGCTCGATTCAATTCCTAATTCTCTATCCCACACCCCACTTTTCAGCCCACCTTCTGTCCACCCAGAAAGTTTTTAGGACTTCAACAATATCACTCCGGGCTACGACCTTAATCCTTCCTGAAGGTCATCTACCTAGCGTGCTACACTCTCTGCTAATGAGCCCCAAGGGTCTATGTCCAGACAGGACTCCATTCCTGAGAACAAAAACTTGTCTGCAATTGTCTCCTGGGCTTTGAGCACATCACGTGTGCTCTTTAAACGATCCCTGCCACCCCACAGTGTTCCCCTCCCATTCCAGTCAGTGTACAACCATCTGCCCATTTGAATGACCCAAGTCATCTTCATTTCCTCCTTTCCCTCATGTCCTATCAGTCACCCATTTCTATCCATTTTAATCTTTGAAATTCCTTCAGTCTGCCCTTTCTTCTCCCTTGTGTGCCTTGTTCATATCTGTATCTTCTCTCAAGTAGCTTGGGAAGCGTACTCCAACTCACCTTCCCACAGCCAGCAGACTGACCTTGTAAAACACAAACGTTTCTCCCTTCCTTAAAAGGCTTTAGTGGTTTTACCTCATATACCAGATAGAGATCAATGTTTTTAGCCCTTCACACAGGACATCACATATATTTGTCCAGGTGCCCCTCTCTTACTAGACTATGACCACCCACAAAGCAGGAATATATGCCTCTTTTTTTTTTTTTTCTGACTTCCCAGTTATTGTTTGGCGATGCGGAATATACTCAATAAATGTAAACTAAAGTAATGCCTGCAGACAGAGGAAAAGTATAAAAAGCAACCTAGTTTTAAAGACTCTTTCATAAGACGTGACTGGAGATTGGTTTCTACAACTCTAACTACCAGGTCATTCATTTCTGCTCTTACTACGAATAGCAAAGGAATAGCAATCTTTTTGACAATTAACAAAATATATATCAAGGGTGGGAGTGGGGTCTTAATATAAATGTTCTTATATGGGATTCTGGCTGTGCCATTTTCCAGGTGTACCCTGGGCAAGACAGGTAACTTCTGGCCTCAGTTTCATCAATTATAAATTGGAGATAATAACAGTACCTAATTCAAATGGCTGTTATAGGAATTAAATGCGATAATATATGTAAAGTGTATGGAACAGGAAATGTTCAATAAATGATAGCTGTGGTTGTTACTCTCCAAGAGGTTTCACCTGTGGTCCATTAATAGAGAACTAGAAACCTTATTGTTATTAGGCAATGGAAAGCAAGCATGCATTTTCTAGAATGGGAGAAACATCTTTATTCATAAGAGTTCAGGCCATATAGTCAGCCTCTGAAGGTGGTTGAAAGTTTTTGTCTCTGATCCCCCCAACATTTCTCTCTCCCAGTGTCTTTTACCCCTCTGTCCTCTCCCTCCAGGGTCCAACTGTTCTGAGAAGAGCAAATCCTATAGCCCTCTGGAGAAATAGACTTGGGTCTAGTGGGGGAAGGTAGGCCATCTGGTTGACTCTCAATATTACCTCGTAATTTGTTCATTCATCTGTCATAGAGATATACCGACACAACTGAAGCAAGTTTATTCATTTTAAACTTGAGTTCCATTACTGGACCACTCCTATAGTAAATAAAGAATAAATTTTTTAATGAATTGTGTATTTTGTGACTAGCATATTACATTGTATTTTATATTTGTGTGTGTTTTTGACCTCTACAAACAGCAAGTTCACATTGTTTAATGTTAATTTGTTCATCATAAATATTAAAATATAAATAGAACCATTTTTCTGTTATTGCATTTCTTTACTTTTTAATATACCGGAATTCTTAGAAAATGATTTGGGGGAATTCTCCTTTACCCTCCAAGAAAACCTAGAGTAAAGCATCTATAAAGCAAATCTTTCTTGTACTAATAATTACTATCTTTTATAACATCTCTTGAATGTATTTTTGTGTTAAAAGATTTGCCCTCTTTTAAAAAGAAGTAAGGAGAGGAAGGAATAAAAGGGATATGGAGGAACAAACTCCCCATCATGTAGTGGATAAAATAGCAATAATCACGAGTCACTTATTGCACAAGGTACCAGGAACTTTGCACATGATAATACACGCACAGAACGTCAAAGAGGGAAAAGGACAATTGTGGAAGGCTGTCCACTGACAGTGTGCTCCAAAGTCCATTTTAATGTCTGTGAACTCTGTTTCTGGTTCATGGTGAGCTAAGTATGAAAATTTGAGGGTGAGCATTTAGAAACTGTTATAGAAATCTGACAAAGTAATGTTATGTCTGTTGAATCAAATAGTAAAAGATTTGGGCTTGTTTTTTGTATGTCTGATTTTTTTACTTTATTTTCTAGTAATTTATTTTCATTGTACTTTACAAAGGCAGAGAAAACCCTGCCTTCATTACACATGGTTTGAGAAGCATTGACAAAAGGTATTATTATTTCTGAAATTTTGCTTAAGAACCATTAAATTTCTCATACAAACTAGTCATATGTCATTATTTTAGAAAGACTGTTTCATACCAAGTGTAAGGAGTTGCCAGCATACAAACAAGTTCTGGAACAAATTTGTTTTGTTTCGGTATCTTGGTTATTTAAGAGAAGCCAATTTTCCCACACAATTACAAAAACCTGGGGTTACATTCTTGGTATAGTCTATCAACCCAATTATCTTAAAGGATTACTAAGTTATACCATAAAACTTAATAACTAGAATATACTATAAAAGTTAACAAGAGGTCTTCATCCTCGTACAATGGAGAAAGGCTTCTGATTTCCAAATCAGAAAATCTCTCTTCCCCATTTGCCTGTGAGAAACCGTGTTTCTTAGCTCTAGCATGGTGTTGGGGATGGATAAAAGGGGGCTACTTCTGCCTAAGTTGTTTCAACAGCAACACACAGAAAATGAAAGTATATGGAGCTACATAGAGTAATAAGGGAATTAAAAGGTCAAGTTTGAGGGAACTCAGTGGTCATGTGAATAAAATTAAACTAAGGTGTCTCCAACATTCTCTGATTGAGATTAGGTAGGTTTTGCTGGACTCTTGTTCTTTATCACAAATGCCTCTCTCTGTCCTAAACTCCAGAGCATTCATTGTTCCCATTGGTGGCCCAACACCAAGACGGTGACTAAGCTTCGTCCTGAATTGAGATCTGTCAGTGGCCACCTCAGGGATTTTTACTTCTCTTTTGTTGTTGTTTGAAAAGATTGTGAGGACAAGTCTAGGTTTGGTTAAGGAGCACTGTTAGAATTCATTAGTGATGTTTACCGTGGGAGAAGGAAGAATAGGGAGAGAGGCTGTCCAAGAGCTCTTATTGCTATCCTGAGTCCATCCTAAAAGATATACTTTCAACTCTTTAGTTTCAGCTGATACCAGTCTGAATTATTAAGGACGTGGCAAAAAAAAAAAAAGGAACTTGGGCATAGCAAAAGGAAAATAGACATAGAGAATGGCATACAAGGTAATCTTATTTACCATTTAAGGCTCCCTCACTTTGTGATGCATGTAACAAAGGCAATGAAGCGTGGCTTCTGTCCTAGAGGCCATGAGGCATAGTGTTATATCTTCGTCACTCTCCAGTATCCTTAGAAAAAGATTCTCAGAGCTAAGTAAGACAAAAGACCTGGTAATAATCCTAGATCCTCTGTTTTAGGTCCTCATTCTAAATTCTGATTTCATACGTGAGGCTCTTCTCTTCTCCAAAGACTGTATCAAACGTGTGGCTAAAGAACAGATCCCTCCCCTACCTACCTGGTCGTAGGGTAACTATAGAAGAATTCTTAACCAAAGTAGTCTATGGATAGAATTCCAGGGATTTATGACCTTGGCTAAGAGAAATATCTTGATTTCAAATGGAATTTAGCACATCCCTCAATCAAACTCAATGAAAATAGAAAACGGACTGCAAGAGCATCAGTAGTACTTGTGACTTTGTTACTAATGGAAATATTTTCATTATTTCATTGCAGAGTAACAGGTGTCTTGAAATAGCCTTCATGCTAATCACTATTTGGAAAAATGGTGCTAGGTCTTGTTATTTAATGCGTTAATAATGTAGCACACATTACATGACTGTATACTATAGCAAACTTTTGAAAGAATATGTTGATAATTGCATTTGAGTGTAATTGTTCTCCTTTGCAACCTTCTGAGTGTTATTGTATACACGTAAAAATATTATTCTCAGAAGGTATCTATAGTGTCACTACTGTCAGAGGGGCCGGTGATACGAGAAAGGTTAAGTCTCCTAGCCTTTCAAAGGACAACTATTTATTTCAGCTCTGTAGCTTATCATCAGAGATACACACAGAAGCAGAAGGGCCTTTATTTATTTATTTATTTATTTATTTATGGTGGGAAGCAGGTGAGAAACTGGAGTCGGCTTTTATTTACTGGTTGTGTATAAAACTGGTATTTGTTGAAAATTGGCAATTGTGACCTCTTCTGCTTACATACTGTAAGGTGGCCAATTAAACACTTGCAATCATGGAAAGTTTATTTCAGGCATACTCACCACTGTCTCAATCTTAATGGGAAGTTTCCCTTTTATACATTTTTCTCTATTCGTGTTCTGCTTGTTAGAAAAAAAGAAAGAAAGCACTCCTCTTATTTCCATAAACGGAGTTTAAATCAAAAAGAAGTGTCCAAATCCTTAGTTCCCTAGTCTAGATGAAGCATTCGAAATAGGATGTTTCTTTTCTCCCGCCTACATCCTGTTATAAAAAGTAGTGATTCCAACACAAAAGAAATACTTGCAAAACATGACCCAGTATCCTTTTCCTTAATAAAAAAGAATCTTTAAAACCTCCTAAGTTTCCTACTGGACTATGTAGTGAGGAATGTCTTTGAAGACTAGGGAAATGAGAAAGGTAGGCGCGTTGCCCAAATTTCTCGTGGGGTTGTTTGTTTGGGACAGGAGGTGAAGGAATCCGGACTTTCACTGTGCCCGGGAATGTGTCTGGGGACGTAGGTTGGTGGTGACAAAGACCCAGGGCCGGGCCTAGGGCGGAGCCGCGGCCCGGGGCCAGGAACCGGCCTAGGCCGGGGACGGGGCGGAGCGCGGCCCGCGGGCGGGAGTCGAGCGCGGTTTGGCGCACAGTGCTCCCCAGCCGGGCCCGAGCAGGCGGCGCCGGCTCCCGCGCCATGGGGCGGCTGGTGGGTCTGAGCTTGCTGGGGATTGCGCTGGCGCTGCTGGGCGAGAGGTTCTTGGCGCTCAGGTAGGTGGGGCCCTCTCGGACCGAGCCGTCGGCGCGCGGCCCGGCCACCCGGCTCCGGGACGCCCGCCCGGGGAGCCCATCCCGCCCGCGAGTCCCCAGACTCGGGTGGCCGCGGGCTGCGGGAGAGCGCGCAGGCCGTGGAGGGCTTCTCAGCGCCGGGGATCCAGGCCGGCTGAGGAGCTCTTGATGGCTCTGTTGCCCCGCTGGTTGAACCCCCTCATCCCACCCCCAACTTCCGGCAAAACCCAGCACAGGTTGGGCCGAATCTCAAGACTTTCTAGAAAGTTTATAACCCTTTGCTGCTTACAAAGTTCTTTTCTGCCTAGATTGACAAGCCAGTGCTTTCCAAGTACTCAAGGGCAAACCTAGTGCTTTAACTTGAAAAGTAAACCATCCCTCATGCATTGAAACTTTAGCTATAAAGATTTATCTCAGGTCTTTGGTGCTGCTTGTCTTTGTTGCCCAAACCAGCTCCGTCTTAATAAAGTTTTTCTCCATCTCTCCCGTGCACAGTGTGGGAAACTCTCTAGTCTTGGCTCTGTGAATCAAAGATATTTGAGATATTCGGCTACTATTCTTGCATCACTTCCTTATTTATGTCTTCACTCGGGAACCCTGAAGTCAGAATGCCAAACAGCACAAGCCCAGTCCACCCCACATTTTATAATGAAAAAACGCGGGAGGGTAGACATCATAGTTCCTAAATTACCAACTCAAATATTACAAGCCTCGTGCAAAAGAATTCCAGAAATATTGAGCACCTCCTGTGAATGGTGGGCTTTCCTAGGCTCCCCTAATAGAGCAAAAGCACAACCCTCACCCTAAAGGAGTGTACAGGGAAGGAGAAAAAACAAATATATACATTAGGATGTCCAGGGCAGGTACAACCAACCCCTACAGGCTTAAGGAGGAAAGATAACATCCCCTAAAGGTGGAGTTCAGTAGGGAGAGACACTGGACATTGGCCTTGGAGGTTGGGTGAAACACATAATGGGGATGAAGGAGTCCATCCCAGATGGACAGGGCAGCATGAAAGGGAATAAGGTGAGGAAGTTTGGAGACTAGCAATAGAATTATTTGAGGGGAGCATAAAGTGAAGGCGAGAGAATAGTAGGGGTGGGGGAAAGGCTAGATTTTGAGATGGTTAAATATAAGTGACAAAATTGGGGCCTGCTTTGATAGGCAAAGGGGAACTATTGATGTTTGTTGTATATTTTTGTTTTAAACAAGGACCTGTTAAACCATATGAAGCACAATCAGTTGTGCGGTATAGAGATGAACCTGGAAGGATGGATGGGAGTAAAGCAGTAGTTCTCAATCCTGGCTGCACATTAGGATCTCCTGGAGGGCTGCTGCCTGGGCCATATCCCCAGACATGGTGATATTTGTTGGTCTGGATGGGGTGCAGGCACGAGTATTTTTTTATTTAAAAAAATGTTCCTGATAATTTTATTATAATAGGCAGTTAGAGTTGCGAAGTTCTAGAAGGGAGAGCAAGTAGATATGGGGAAACTAGTTAAGGTATTGCAGTAGTTTGGAAATAGTTTGGAAATAATAACAGGGCCCCAAACTCTGGAACTCCAGAAATGAAGGGAAGTCATAGGTGATATACCAGAATTTTGGCTCTAGTGTCCAGTAGCTGTAACTTCATCTGCAAATACAGGGATAGAAGGAGGAGGAACAGTGTGTGCACGTGTTTTGGGAGTGGGGCGTGGTTAGAGTTGGAGAAGAAGCTTACAGGTAGGAAATGGACACGTTGACCTTAATTTTCATGTAATGTAAATGCCCATCCTGCTCTGCAGAACATTCTTTTTTAAGATTCATTTTATTTTATAAATTTTATTGGGGAATATTGGGGAACAGTGCGTTTCTCCAGGGCCCATCAGCTCCAAGTAGTTGTCCTTCAATCTAGTTGTGGAGGGCGCAGCTCACTGGCCCATGTGGGAATCGAACCGGCAACCCTGTTGTTCAGAGCTGTGGTCTAACTAACTGAGCCATCCGGCTGCCCCCAGAACATTCAGAACATTCAGAACATCCAACATGAGTTGGATGATTTTGTATGATCTAACCAGTTCTCAGTTTCAAAGGCAAGATTACTAAAATTCACAAACTGATTAAGTTGTTCCTAAAGTTCAAACCACTAGTGTTTCTACAAGTTGAAATTTTCTCAGTTAACACTCTTTTCTTATTAATCTTAAGATTTTAAATTTAAGTCCCTTGAAATGATAAATGTTATGGTTGCAAATCTAAGAAAAAGTAAATAAAGCTTACTTAACAGAGAATACACCTGATAGGTAATTTACAATTGAATGCATCTTTATAAAAACTTGACTAATCTACTTTATTCAGCAGTGACTTTATAGGGTGGTCACTTCATTGGATAGTTGAAGCCCCAAAGCAGCTGATGTGAGAATGTTGGAATGAGTGATGTGTGGCTAGATTTAGCAAATAACAATGCAGAATGCCCAGTTAAATTTGAATTTCATATAAACAATGAATCCTTTTTTAGTATAAGTATATCCCATGCAATACTAGGCACATAATCATACTGAAAGAGCATTCATTTTTTCTGAAATTCAAATTTAACTGGGCATCTTGTATTTTATCTGGTGACCCTATGATTGCAGAATCAAGTACCTACTGTTTACAGAGTTTGGTGGACTGCTCAAATGCGTACCATTTCTCCTTTCAGACGCTTAGAATCTATTTCTAAAGGCAGCATGTTCCCAACTCTCCACAAGGAAAGGCTCTTCAAAAAACAGGTTTTTGTTTTTGTTGCTGTAATCTGGCACCTGCTATTTCATTACTCTCTTTTTTGGAGATGGTACTTTGGTAATCAAGTTATTTCTCTCCCATAGGATGCCCACTTAAATTTCAACTTGAATTTCTGATAAACAATGAGTAATTTTTTAGCATAAGTATGTCCCAGATGGTTAAATGGAATCAAAGTTGTCCCTTTCCTTCTGAACTGTAACTGGCTCAGATTCCCAGGGGAAGACGGCATATCACACCTGACTTTTCCACTTCTCCCTTGTTGGGTAATAAAAGAGAAAACAGAAATGCACAAATATCCCCAGGCCAGCTGCTTCCTGTTGCAAAGTACACACCTTTGAGTGAATTAAGAGTCTTGAGTGCATTAGAGACCCGTGTGTGGGCAGGAATCCCCAAAACAAGCATCTGAACATTCTGCTTCTTGCCTGACGCTTTTTATGACAGCTCCCCCAAGAAGCTCTCCAGTCTGCTTTTGAATACTTCTGAAGGGTCAGGCGTTTTTGTTTTTTTTTCTGAAACCACCATCCTTCTTATTTAGTGTGTGACTATATGCTGGTCACTGTGTCAGAAGTTTCAAAAGTTCTTTATATTAAACCCAAGTGTACATTTAACAATGTTTGGAAAGTAAGCCATTTGACATTTATGACTTCATTAAGTTTTCATATATGTCTTCTTTTCTATATTGTACATGTGAAAACTGAGGCTGGGAGAGGGTAACTAGTTAGTGCTGAACCTCTACTGTAAACCAGGTCTTCTGAGTCCAGGTCCCCCACAGCCTCCTAGCGTTTCTGCCATTGGAACAGATATTCCCCAGCTTTGCGGGCCTAAACCCAAATTCTTAGTTATCAAGTGCAAGCATTACAGGGGCCCTAGGGTTGAATTCCAAAGCATTTTACAAGTCTGTATATAAAAAAGCCCCTGTCTACCTGTTTTTTAAGTCTACTAAAAAGATAAAGCCCCATCAGTGGCTTGTAAATTCAAAGGCAGTGAGATATGGAATATAGTTATGCTTGGTGGTAAGACTGTGTTCAGTTTGCTCAAGACATGTTGGCACCACAGCCTGGGGCCCCCTTACTTCTGCCACCCAATGAGGCAAGACAGTAGCTAACTGCCCCTATCTCATTCCACTCTGGATGGGTAATACTGTTTTCTGAGTGAAAGAAATATTGATCGATTTCATGATAATGACTGATGGTTCATGCTTTGTGGCCAGATAGCCTGAATTCATTTCCTAACTCTACTGTTTACCTGAGACCTTAGCTTTTTAATTCACTTTTCTGTGTCTCAGTTTCTTAATCTGTAGGATGGGGATAATAATACTACCTGCTCCATAGGGGGGCTGTGGAGGTCATTCTTATCAAGTCCTAGAACAATGCCGGCCACATGGTAAGTACTCAGTAACAGTTACCTATGATGGCAATCATGTACAAGCAGGTGTTCTTAGACTTTATATGCCGTCGATCCCTTTGGCAGTCTGGTGAACTCGACTCCTTTTCAACATTATGTTTATAAATGCATAAAATAAAATGCACAGGATTACACAACAAACTTAAATATTATTTAAGTTAATACTAATTTAAATACTTAAATACTGTTGCCAAGCTTTTTAAAATCTAATGTATGATATAATGACATGGACTTTCTTTATTAAAGCCTTAAATAGATCTAGAGGTAATTGAATATCTAACAGTAGATATTTTGAAGTAGTGATGAGTATAAATGGTATTTTGAGACGTCTACAACAACTGCCATGTGATGTAACAATGTCTGTAATTTTATTAATGACGGAGTTACAGGTACTAATAGAAAGTCCTATGATTTGTTGCCCACAGTCATCATCAAAGGAAATACTCAATTTCACTTAAATGTTTAAATAAAAATGTATTTTTCCCCATTCGAGTTCATGGATCCCTTAATTTTCCCCATAGATTCCTTGAAGGTCACTGGACCTCAGATTAAGAACTCTGAAATACATGTTTTTGGTGGCCGTCACTTTGGGAAGGATGGCTGGCTCATTTGAACAAAGGTGCTTTACGAGTATATTCTTTCCTGTATTATACCTATCAAATACTTGTAACTAAAAGGCAAATAACTAAATTTTAATGAAAAAGAAAAGGAAAATGGGAAAAACAAAAGGAACCTAGAAACAGAGAAGGCAAATAGCTTTTATCTTGAGTGTCCATTTTTATGGACTGGTAGTGGTTACGTGGAACATCGTGTCTGAGGCTAGCTCCTGGTTATAGGGAAGGGTGCTGTGATTGATTAGCAATGTCTGCATGACAGCAGGGGAGCAACAGCTATTCCATCTCTGACCTAGTCCCTTCATAAGCATGCTACGGACATAAAGTATTAGGTAGCAAATAGGTTGTAGCAAATATATCACTTATTTGTGTTTGTACCATTTATCTTTTTTATTTTATTTTTTTAGCATGGATGCATTTAGGCTGATTGATTTGCTAGTCCAAAGAAGTTTGTATGGTTCTCTTTTGTATATTCCCCAAACTTCTTAAATCTACTATCATTTAGGAGTGCTTTCAGCTGCAAGAACATACATCAAATTAATGGTAGCTTATACAAAGAGGGGCTTATTTTTCTCACATGATAAAAACTCTTCAGGTGGAGCATTTTGGAGCTTGTCCATGAAGTCAGTGATCACATCAAGGAACTAGGTTCTTATACTTTGTTCATAGATCCTTTACTAATGGCCTTATGATCCCATACTTGACATGTTAAGGATGCTGAATGGTTGCTGTAGTCCCAAGCACTGTATGTGTAGTCAGATCGTGAAGAAGGGAGAAAGAGTGATGCCAGTTTACTCTCTTCTTCTCTCTGCTTCTATCAGGAACAAAAATGTCTTTCCCCAAAGCCTGGGTCATATGATTATCCCCAAATACACAGGAGCCTAGGAAAGCAAATATTTGGCTGGCCTGCCTCTGCAATGGAGAAGGTCAAGAAAGAAAGGGGGTGAGAATGGCTTTAGGTTTGTCAGCTAACACGTTTTGCCACCCTGGAATGCAGAAGTCCACTGATGAATAGGGAACTGACAATTCTGCCAGGAAAAGCCTAGCAGTTTTCTACAGAAAGAATTTGAGACTCTTGATGGGCCACAATGGATGGAAGTAAAATCCTCTCTTTTATCATAAAAGAAAGACAAGGAAACCTGATTTGATTAACTAGAACTTGTGCGCAGACTTTGTGTACTTCTTCGGTGTTAATAGTGTTCAGTCTGCATATCTAGAGATGATATTGTACAACTAGTTGACGAAGATTGCCCTATGAGCAAAGTACAATCATCAGTCATTTATACAAACCTAAGGTGACTCTGAAAAATACCCCATATTAAACTGTTCAAACACGTCTGATTTTATTTCATCCGTATCATTTATATTTGGAAGGCTGCTATGCTCACTACTATACCACCAACGCTATATCATTTATATTTGAAAAAGGTAGATGGTAATCATCATTACCCCAGTTTTTATATAGTCAAATGGGCATAATAGTAAGTTGTATAAAATTCACACCCAAACGAGTGATGCAGAAACTTGACAACTGCAGCTGCGACCTCCTGACATATTTACACCTGTTTCAGGAATCCTACAATATCAGCAGAACCGTGGAGGTTTTCCAGTCTCATCTTGATTTCATACACAAAGACGACTGAGGCCTATAGAGAGAGATTGAGTGACTTGTTGATGTGCCTTTCAGTCTTACTGCTAAGACAGAAGCACAGATCTCTTCACTCCTTTCTGAGCAAAATCCCAGAGTACATGAGAGCCCTGTCTCCCAGCTGGACTCCAAACCTCAGGAGGGTGGCTTTACGTCTCAATCCGTTTTCTCATCTCTACAATGAGGATTATGGTACCTGCTTCTTAGGGTTGTAGTAAGAATTCAATGAATGCATTCATGTAAATCACATAGAATTGTGGGAGAATCAATACATTTTAGCTGCTTTTATTATTGATTTCCTTGTACCACCTACGATGACCAAAAACAGCATTCTCATCACTAGTGTTAGTGCCACTCCTACATTAGGTTAAAGACATTTGTTTTCCCCTTTAAATCACTCCTGCACCTTGGAAATGTGAGATTTCTTGTATGTTCTATAGCTTTGTTTTACATTTTATTTGTTATTTCCCTTGTTTTAATTTTTCTTACATGTGTATATTATTTATTTATTTTATCCATTTATTGTTACTTTATGGCTATTTTGTTTCACTATTTGAGTTTTATGATTCCAGATTCCAGACATACAGATTAACGTTTTAGTTAGAAACTTTATGTATGATACATATGCATTGCCGACATATGTAGCAGTTGCCACCACCTGTTGGTGACTCCGGGTTATCTCGGCCTCGGCTTTCTTCCATTTTGTTGAGAAACCAGCAGCTTTCCTCATATTTGGTGTCTGAAAATCAGAGGCTGTCAAGGATATGAATAGACGAGAGACAAGTGGCAAATTGTCCCTTGGTCCCGTAAATGTGCATGTGTGAACCACTTTGAAAAAATATAAGCTACTCTGTGAATGTTATAATTGATGACTATAGAGAACAGAAAGGGAATGTGAGACAATAAGGAAAAAAGAGGGGAAGCCTATATCGTACGTGGCCTTCAAAACAATAGGTCCCGGATGTGTTTTTGCTGGACACGTCTCTGTGACCCTCTACTCCAGGGTGGGAAGGCAGGGGGGGATATTTTATTTTATTTTATTTCATTTTCCTTTGGTAGTGTTTGATTTTTTTATTATTAGTTTCTGGTGCACAAAACAATGTAATAGTTAGACATTTATCATTTATATCCCTCACACTGTGTCAACCCCCCTCTGTATGATTTTTTAAAAAATATTTTATTACAGCTCAACTTTTTCTCATTATTTCTGAACTTTGGATTTTGCAAAACAACCACAGCAAATAGTTTTGTTCAAGTAGGTGGTGCTTTCCAACCTTCTCACCCCAGTAAATATTGTCACAGGGATGGGACCTTCTCTACTGATTTCTTAATATTTTTATTTGTAGGGTGTCTTCTGTGTGCCAGGCTCTGAACAGTGACATTTTCTGTTGCCCCCCACATCCCACCCCACCTTCAATCACTGTGTCATATTGCAGAGGGGTCTGAGTATTTCTCGGCTCCCCTGAGTCCTTAGAAGGAAGACAGGACTTCCCGTTCTACATCTGGAACTCTTCCCACAACACTAGAGCCATGAGAAATGTGACCTGGTGCCAGGTTTATATTTGCATAGGAATTTGCTTGAGAAGTTTTATTTATTGAGTTACTGACTTTCTTTACAACCCACGTTCACCTATAGAACTCTGTGATATGTGTCTTTATTTTAACTTAATTTCTGGTGCTGTTTTATTTTCCTACCCTTGTCCTTCTACTGTCTCTTTGTTTTAGGCTTATGCTGTGTTTTCTGTATAGCTATAAGCCTCTATAAAGCTTTTCTGCAACAAAGCAGGGAATACATAAACAGATAATTTTTTTTTTTTTAACAGGAATCGGCTTAAAGCTTCCAGAGAAGTAGAATCTGTAGACCTTCCAAACTGCCATCTGATTAAAGGCATTGGTAAGCATGAGAAAATGCTTGTTATACACCTAACAGTTTTTGGCCACCAACAGTCAAATACTCATTAACAGTATTTTGGCACGTATTTACTGTTTATCAGAGGAGAAATCACATGAGATCAACAAACCTCTTCAGCCAACCTCTTTTGATCTGATGTGCCCTGTATTTCTTCTTTCTTTTTGTCACTGTATTAATTATTAATTAGTTAATTATTCATTAGTTGTATAAACCTATGTTTATTGTTTGCTTTCTTACTTGCTTAGTGACTTTTCTGAACTATTTTTGTAAAGTCTGTGATCCTTGTCGTGTGGCCACCGAGATCTGTGTTCCATTAGCCTAGTCGTCAGATAGTGAAGCTAAGACAGAAGAAAAAGAAGTTATAAAATGGAAAACAAAAATCTCTCAACAACATCTCTATCCCCCACAGACATAATCCAAGAGATGAAGTTTCTTTCTTATCCTTCCTGATATTTCCAATGCAAATGCAAACAAATACAGGCATACCTCAGAGAAATATTGCAAGTTCAGTTCCAGACCATTGCTATACAGTCAAGTATCTCCATAAAGCGAGCTGCAATCCTTTTGCTGGTAGAGGGCTTTGATTTCAATTTGTAGAAAACAATAAAATGAGGTGTGCCTATATATGCATATATATACGTCTCTAATTTTTTTCCACCGATGGCACCTTAGTGTTAAGATTATATTCTGCAACCTGCTTCATTCCAAACACGCTGTGAACAGCTTTCCACATCAGCACATGTAGAGATACCTCATTCTTTTTAGTATTTGCACGTACCATGATTTATTCAACCAATTCCTTCTTAATGCATATTTGGTGGTCACTGTTTTTTGTACCTACAAACAAATGAATGTGAACATTACTGTGTGTATAGCTCTTGTATTTGTCTGTAGGAGAAATCCTCAACAGTGGGACTGACCTTCAGTTAGTATATGTGTTTAAAGTTTTGATAATCATTGCTACATTGCCCTCAAGTTGGCAGCACTCTTACACTGAGTACCTCATATTTATAACCACATTCTCTCCAGACAGAGTTCACAATGATCTTTTACAAGAAACAAAGTAATGATCCTTCTTGATATCAAACAGAAAGGCTTCACTTTCATGAACGCTATCAGTTTTCAGAAGAGATTTTTCCACTTCAAAGTTTCTTTCCGATTCTGTTACTCACCTCTCCTTTTTTGCACATCTATTTCTTAAATGTTTTGTCTCCTTTTTTTCTGTTTCTACTTTTCTATTTTTCCCAGTCCTATCTCCCTTCTCCAGACTCCTTTGACTTCTTTCTTCTGGGGCTTCTTTTTTTCAATTGCCCAAACAGCAGGAGGATACAAATTCAGTATCAATTACCAGATTGACTAGATCTGTGCTGGATAATGCAGACAGTTCTAGAACTAAGGTCTGGAATCCCAAGACACTCAGCAATGCATCCTGCCTTCTGGCTGCCATCACGAAGAGCCCCCTCAGAATTGGTCACTAAGCAAAAGCCAGATGGCATCTGGGAGGAATGTTGTACAAGGTTGGGAGGTTGAGTCAGTGATCTCTAAAGTTACTTTTGCTACTGAATTAATAATCATCAAATTATTAAGCAGCCCTTGGCTTTGCAAAGCCCACCTTCTGTGAATTCAAATCTCAGAGTAGACAATAGGGCACAGCCAGACACATTACAGGACAGACTGCCAAATGTATTGCTATTACAATTCACTGGGATGGAGGGCTCCTCAGAGAAAAATAAGCCCAACAACATTTGTATTCTGAACAAGCGTCTGTCTGTGTTTGTGACCTTTATGTTGTGATGTGTGTGAGCTGCTGTCTGGAATTGGAAAGAATGAGGAAATATGTCACCTATGGCCCCTCTTGTGAAGTGTTTAATGCCTCTGAGGCACTTCAAAAGGCAACAGAGCGAAGACAATGAGTGATTAGAAGCACATTTGGGAGACATTTTTAGATCTAATTAGAATTGAGCCTTTTTTTCCCCCTTTCTTTTTTGCTTTTGTTCTGTGGTTAGCATACACTATATGAACATTTGTTGAATGCTATGTTAGCGATGCATAATGGTTAATAATAGCTTGTGGTTATATGTTTTTAACAACAGTTGCTTGTTCAGTGGTCTTTGATTATAAGGAATAAGTGTGCTGGGCATGCTTTCCCATCCAGGCAAAAGCAACTTCTTATGGTGTGCAGCAGGGTAGAGAGGTTCCCCCTGTTAGTCCACTTTGGAAAGAGTAGTAGTCATGTACTTGAGGCCAAGTTATTCCTCCAAGAGCTAAGACCACTTCTCCTTTCCCCTCTACCTCATCAACACACACACACACACACACACACCCATACACACACACAGACACACACTGCAATGCTACATTTACCATGACTGGAAATTAACTCTTTGTAACTCTTGGGTGCTTTATACATATCATATCATCTCATGTCTTTCTGTTTTAATAAATAATAATCATCTACCTCATATCATACAGAATGTGTACCTTCTTGGACAGAAAGTAACTTCACTATTTATTCCATATTTTTGTATTCCTTCCCAGTGTTTCTTACAGAAATTAATCTTTTACACACCCAGGATTTGGCATAATATCAATATCTAAATAATAAAAATTATGTTGACAAGAATTAGTTCACTCTACCTGCGGCTTAAAAGTTTAAAACATTTTCTAAATGTCTTTGAAAATGCTGGCATTCAGAGTGCCAGCTTGGACTAAAACAAAATTTTGAATATATTGTCTCGAGTTAAGTAACGATTTTATATACTTAGCAATCAAGACCTTTACAATAATTGCTGCTTGGGAGGTTAAAAAAAAAAAGCGTATAAAAATTGTAGCACTTGTCATCAAGTACTTTACGATCTACCTACAAATAGGAAAACAACATTAATCCACTACTGTGAGATATAGATATCTTTTTTCTTTTTATAAGAAATAAGGACCCAAGACTCGGCTTGGAGAGGTTTAATAACTTTTGCAAATTCACTTTCCTGTATCGTATCTTCACGCAGAGGATTAACGCACATACCTGACTAGTGAACTAAAAAAGTGGAAAATAATGGGCTACAGTACATGCCGTATACTCTATTGGGTATGGCAAGGCCAGATTTGCTGTTACATTTGACAGTAAGTAACTTAGAGAAGAGAGAAGTTTATTTCCTCATACTTGACAGTTGAAAGAGGAGCAAATATGCCTAGGGTGATTAGATGACTCTGCCCTGTGTGGTTGTTCTAGGACAAAGGCTAATGAAGCAATCAATAGCACTCTCTGCAACATACTGCTTCCATGTCGACCGAGTCTAGAACTCCAGTCTTGCCATTTCCCAGCAGTAAAGGGTAAAAAGAAAATTTACGTGAATATGATTTTTTACTTTATTTTACCTAGTAGTTACATCCATCTTGTACTACTACCACATCCCTAATCTAAACTCAGACAAATGACCACATCTACCAGCAAGAACGGGTAGGAAATGTGTGCAGCTGTGTTGCCATGTGGCTGTAGCTGAAAAGGAAGACAGGGAGTGTGGAGATTAGGGAGCCGTTGGCCATCTCTGTCACAGAGAGATAATTGCTAAAGGAATAAGAAGAGATTGAAATCAGATGTGCTAAGCTAGAAGATTTTCTAGAGAAAAAGGGTTTTGAAAGAGGTTTTAAAGCAAAGTACAGGATAGGAATTGGTAAAAATCTTGTTGAGAGGCAAGGAAGTAAACATTTTCGGGGGACAAAAGCCTACGTATTGAATTTACCACCATTGAATTTACAAAGTGAAGTTTTAGAGAGGAACCAGGGGATGGTTCCGACAGAAAATTCATTAAATGCTAAGTTGTACTTTTTTCCCTATGTGTTTTTAAGTCAGAACAAAAGAACTCGAGTCCCATCTTTCCAGTGATCTTGTATTATTTGCTTAACCTTTCAAAATCTCCATATTTTATACTCTAAAATAAGAGAGAATGATATTGCTTCTTAGGGTTATGAAAATGTTTTGAAATAATGTATACAAAATACATTGTTACATGGCGACTGGTACTTTGTAAACAATATATGTTAGTAGCTATTACTACTGTTACTATTTTTATTATTGAAGAAAAAGTTTTCCCTGTGTTGACTACCCTTGTAGTAATCACACCAAAGAGCTGATATGAGATGATAAAGACCTAGTACAGTAACGGCTATAGAAATGAAGATGGGAGAATAGACCTTGAAAATATTCAAAACCTAGCTATAGGTAAGATTTATTTATTTTCTTGGAATTAGACATAAGATTAAACAGAAAGAAGTTACAATGGAGTTGACATAAAAATATATTTTAAAAACATTTTTCTTCTCGATTATTAAAACAATACTATTATTCATGGAAAACTTTAAACAAAAAAGTATAAAGAAGAAAGTGAAAATTACTCACAATCCTACCATCCAAAGACACATTGTTAATTTTTTTCTGTATATCTTTTTATCTGTGTGTAAGCATGAACACATTGAAATTAAATTGTCTAAAGTAATTTTTCAGGAACAACAACTTTTAATTAATTGAGCTCCAGAAAGCAAAACTTAGACTAGAATTCTCCGTGTGTGTGTGTGTGTGTGTGTGTGTGTGTGTGTGTTGTGTGTGTTTGTATGTGGTGTGTGTGTTTTTATGTGGTGTAGACTTCCTCTGGTCCCTACCCATTACCAGTTGAGAACCACCATGGGACTAGCGTCTAGTGGTTCTTATCCATTTTGTGGTATCATAGACCCATTTTGTTTGAATATGCTGAAAGCTCAGACCCTTTTCACAGAAAATTTCTCGTCTGTACATATAGAAGACATTTTGCATTGCATAGAATTTCAAAAGGTTCATAGACTCTTTGAAACCCATTTTGGCTCCTAAGGCATCCACAGACCCCAGGTTAAAAGCTCTTCCACTGGACCATGCTTAAGCTTATCTATATCTCCTTTCCAAGCAACAGACCGATAGGTTATCTTTATAAAGTGAAGTTCTTGGCATTTTCTTTTCTTTTACTTTTCTCCACTACAATAAAGTCAGCAAGCAACACTGGAGGCAACTGGCTAAAGGCAAACTCATGAATCAAAACCAAAATGGCTGGATAGATGCTGTTTGTTTTTGACAACCTAGAAATAATCTTGGAGAAATCCTTTGGAGAGGTCTTGAAAGGGAAGATTGGATTTTGTGGACTCAAAAAATGTGTCATGATTTGGCTTCATCTAAGCCATTTTTATTCCTCTTTTCTTGTGTTTGGGTCTATTATCTGTCTGCGGAATTTACACAGTGAGACCGCTGGAAGGTCTTATGTCTAATTATTTGCTGTGCTGTGTGGAGTGTACTGCAGACAATCAATAAACAATCAATAGTAATTGTAGCCTGCATCAGAGACAAGCGTTAGAAGCTTCAACTGGCTTAGGTGCATGGTATTTCTCATTAATTTTCTTTTGCTAGTTTTTATTTCCCCCCTGTAATTTAAAGCCTAAATTTAAAGATTAAACAGAAAGCTTTCTTTGCTTATGAGAACAAGCAGGCATTGTTTTTTAAAGAGGGAATATGTAATCCCAGGTGTTTCATCTCTGATAATGAGAGAGATGTCTATGTTTGCTTCAGATAGAATGAGCAGAGAAAGGGACAAGGCTATTTGCATGGTTAAATGACTATGAGCCCTTCATTCTGAAAGTACTATTCCCTTGATGTCAATTACTTTTGTACAGACATCTGGATGTTTATCATAAGAGTGTACAGATGTCAACTTTTTCTGTATTATTGCTGGAAATGTAGTGACTACTTGACTTTGATTTGAGTAAACATAAAATATCTAACATTTAAAGTCAGAAGTTCACTGCAGGAAGGGATTTAGATTGACGTTTATTGAAGAGAGTAGTTCCTTAGGAAAAAAAGCAGAATCGTTCCTAAAGATACAGACACTTATAAAGTAAACAAAATCCTAGTTATGCTCTATTTAACAAATAAAATTTGAACATGACATTTATCTATTTCTTGAACTTGCAGAAACTGGCTCTGAAGATATTGACATACTTCCCAATGGTCTGGCTTTCTTTAGTGTGGTGAGTACTTTCTTTCCTCCCCAACCTCAGTGGAGGAGATATAAGGGAGTTTTATGAGGCCTGCAGAGTAATAACTTATTTTTAAAATTCCTCACTTTGAAAGCTATGTTCTGCAAAAAAAGACAGGTTAAACAGGATCTTGGAAAATTTCCTCAAAGTTATATAAATGTAGAGATGAAAAAATTTTGTCAATTGATTTATTGCTCTTTATGTCCCCACTGCATTGCACTAAAATGTTCCAATGCAATCTGTGTTTTAAAAGTTTGTCATTGAAAAAGATATTTGGGGTATAATTGTGAGTATTCAATACTACATTATACTGTTTTATATACAGCATCTACCTTTCCATTAGATATTCAATTTTGAGGCTAATATTCTTGCCATTATTGTTTATTTTCTAACAATATACCAACTTCCCTAGACAAGGTCAATGCTTTTTCTTCCTGTATTTTCCCCCTGAATAGCCTGTCACAAGTGGAAAGTCATCAGCTGAGTTCATTTGTACCTTTCACTTGTGCCTTAATTCTTATGAGTTGAAAAATAATAACCTTTACGGGCGTACGAGTACATTCGAAAGACTTTAAAGTTCATTGACTAGTGGGATCCTGGCCTATACCAATATCCACTGTAATTGGAAAACTGTGTAAACAGGCTGATCAGGAAGTTCTGACCACCTTTCTACTCTGGCTTGGGTCTAGGTGAGGAGGAGGGTCCTTGGCATCTTTCTTCATGGGTTTGGTTTTTCTTGAGGAAGAAGTACGAGGGGTGATAAAAAAATAAAGTGAATGTTCAAATAAAACAATTTATTACAGTAAAAGACACATTGCCATCAATCCCCCTCAAAATACTCCCCTAGCTTTGAACACACTTATCCCATCATTCTTGCCACTTTCTGAAGCAGTTCTGTACGTTCTCTTTTGCAAGTGTCTTTACTTCATCTTCCATCATGACAACACTCCGTGTCACACATCGCTTCTGGTACTGCAATTTCTGTCAAATAAAAATATTACGCTGTGTCCTCATCCACCTTATTCATCGTACCTGGCACCATGTGACTTCTGGCTCTTCCCCAAAGTCAAAATGACCACGAAAGGTAAACGTTTTGAATCAATTCAGGACATCGAGGCAGCCGTGACAGTGCAACTAAAGACACAAAAGAGGACTTCCAGAACTGCTTCAGAAAGTGGCAAGAACGATGGGATAAGTGTGTTCAAAGAGAGGGGGAGTATTTTGAGGGGGATTAATGGAAAGCGTGTCTCTTACTATACTATGTATATTTTTTAATTTAAACATTCACTGTATTTTGTGATCACACCTCATCTCTGACTTTGAAGGCAGCCTTTAATTATTCTGTTTCCTCTCAGCATCCATTATTTTCAGGCTCTGAGACTGAGGAGGATGTGAAAAAGTTGGAGATGCTTTAGAAGAGAGTCACAACACTAATAAAATAGTTGTCAGACTTATGAGAAAGGTGAGAGAACTCAGCGTAGATGAGAATGAGGGTTAGATCACTCTTCAGGCTCCTGATGGTTTTTATATGAAAGGCTGTGAGCAACTGGTTGTTACCACTGAGGGAATAAAGAAATACTGTGGGCTTTGACAGAAACACTAATATTTATATTAAGTTTTTAAAATACAGTTTTAGTTAATTACTTACGGAGAATGAATAAAATGATATTTCTAGTAGGACTCTTGATTTGTTTAGAAACACATGCTTGCACATATGTCTATAGGCTTAGGAAAAAACACTGGGACTACTAGTCAAAATTATTCATAGCTAAAGATACAAAAATCCTCAGTAAAATTGAAGACAGTTGCTGTTTTTATTTTTAGTTTTTGCAAAGGAGATGTTCTTAGAGACTTGTGTAATCCAGCACTGAACTGTTTCAAGACTTTCTCCCCATAGAAATAAATCTGAATTAGGAGAGTGAGGTCTTCAAACACATAAATTTATAACCATTTTAGCTGAGAGGTTTATTACAGTCTCAGTGATCTTATAGCCATGTCAACAGAATTTCTTCTTTTTTTCTTCCTTGCTTATATGACATTTTTTTCTTTTTTTCAAGTTGAGAAACAATCCTACTTTACTGCTGTTTTGTAATTTACTGATCATTGTCTCTTCTATTCCCCAGAATATGCTCCTTTCTAAATGAATAACTCATACATCATGGCAGTTGTTTATTTTTCTTTCAAACATTTTAGGCCATCCAACCCATCCTATACCATAGTTACGGGTTTGAAGGTCACCTCAAAACTAACATCACACTTAATGAGGAATTGGATGACACAGACTAGACTATTAAAAAGATTTCAACAACAATGTGAATGTGCTTCACACTACTCAACTGTACACTTAAAAAGGGTGAAGATGGTACAGTTTATGTGTATTTTACTGCAAGAAAAATAAAATAAAATTTCAAAAAGAGGAAAAACAGATTTAAATGATAGGATAGTTAAAATAACCATGAATAGTTATCACCATCACTGGTAGAGATTCCTGTGCATGGAAACCGTGCTATTATTTATGGGATATTGATAAAGAATAGAGATTCTTAAGCACTGGAGTGGCCCTAACATGTATCAATAGCATAACTCCAGTTTATTCTACTTACTGAGCCTGCCAGCCTTGATTTTATTTCATTTTGATAGTTTTTTTTTTTAATTGGAGAGAATGTCTGTTATGTCCAATTTGGTGCGTAAAGTGAGACTTTTTCGGAATGTTAAATTTGCGTAACACATGACTTTAAAGATTAAAAAAAAAATACCTAGATTATTTCAGTGAGTGCTGAAAAGACATTAAATAAAATTCAACACTCATCCCTGATTAACAGCTCCAAGAAAACCAGAAATAGAAGGAAACTTTCCAGAATCCTACAGCAAACATCATTCTTAGTCGTGAAACATTAGCTGCCTTTCCATTAATGTTTAGAAAAGGAATAAAATGCCGCCAAATACTATAACCATCAGTAATAGTTATGCTAGAGTTCTTAATAATCCAATAAAACAAGACAAAGAAATAGCAGGTATAAAAGAAGCCAAAACTGCCCTTATTTTCAGAAAGTGTGAGTACCTTTTTAAAAACAATCCAAGAGATTTAACTAACAAGACTATTAGACCTAAGAGGAGAGTTCAGTGAAATGGTTGGATTCAAAATGAACATATAAAACTCAGTGGCTTTCCTATAAACTAGGACAAACCAAATAGAAAGTGTAATAGTAATAATGTCATTAACAATGATAAGGTTCCATCTGGAACAGCAACTTAATTTTCAAAGTTTATAAGGAAAAATAAATAAGCAGAAATATTTAAGACTATTGTATAAAGGCAAAGCAATGGGTGTGGGATATGGAGATTGCTATACATACATATATACATATACATATATACACACACATATATATATATGTACATATATATATATCGATATCAACCTATCTATATCTCATACGTTATAAATAAAGCTAAAGTAATTAAAAAGCAGCATTTTGGCCCAGGCATAGGCATTGAGTCCCCTTAGACCAACATGCAAACAGGGATCTAGTACTTGATAGAGATGACATTTGGAATCAGTGGGAAAAGGACAGACTATATGCCATTCACTGATCCAGGCCCTGGAACCTACCAGTGAACAAATGAGACAAAGTCCTGACTTATGTTCCAGTAAGGAGAGAATGAATATATGTCACATAGTGGCAGCACTTTAACAAAAAATAAAGTAAGGCGGGGCATTGGAGAGTCACAGCTGTGATGAAGGTGGAGTCAGGCTGCCATTTATATATGTATAAATATGCATATTTGTCAAATGGCAATAAGTGACATTTGGCACAGATAGAAAGAAGTTGAGGGAAGGAACCCTAGATCTCTGGGAGGAAAGCATTCCTAGGCAGAGGAAACTGTGTGTATAAAGTTCCCCAAGTGAGAATGTGTTTGATTTGTTTGAACAACGTCCAGGAAACCAGTATGGCGAGAGCAACGTGAGTGAGGACGAGAGTAATAGGAGATGAGGGCCCAGACAGAGATGGAGTGTTCGGGGTGGGGGAGGATGGAGGAGGCTGAGCGGGGCAGAGCACATAGGGCCTGGAGGCTATCGTGGGAATTTTCACTTTGAATGAGATGGGAGTTTTGATCAAAGATGTGACATCATCCGACAAAATTTGGATACTTGGGTGAGACTAGATTTCTGTAGGGAGTTAAGGACCGAAGCAGAAAGGCCAGTTAGGAAGCTATTGCCATAATCATGGTGGTGGTTTGGACCAGGGCAGTCATGAAGGAAGTGTTGAAAAATATTCATATACTTATGAAGGGATATGAACTTTCAAGGTGAAGTCAACAGGATTTGCTGATGGATTGGATATGGGGTGTGAGACAAGGAGGGGCGGCTTGATTGACTATTTACCAAGACTTCACTCTTTGTAGAAGCAAAGAGGGTCAACAGTCAGTAGACAAACTTTCTCTTATCCCCACCCTCAGCTCCACCTGGTACTTCCCGGTGCACCAACCTTCTGGCTACCCTCTGAAGGGACTAAATGCCTAATCTTTTACTTCAACTAAAAAAAATCAGTTATTGTTCATCTTTATTATTTTTTCTATTGTCTCCTCTCTGTTTCCTTTATGTTTGTAGCTTTAAGCAACTACTTTAACCAAAGTCTGTGTCATTTATTTATAGTCCACAAAAATACTTAAGCCTTTATAATTAACTTTTCCTCTGTTTTGAAAAGGGTCTGAAATATCCGGGATTCCACAGTTTTGCACCAGATAAGCCTGGAGGAATACTTATAATGGATCTAAACGATGAAAACCTGAGGGCATTGGAATTAAGAATCAGCCGTGGGTTTAATTTGGCTTCGTTTAATCCACATGGTATCAGCACTTTCATAGACAGTGGTAAGAAATGATGAGCTACCAATATTAAGAAACGTATAATGGTTTGTAAATGACTATGGAAAATAGTTTTGGATCATATCTGTAGTAAGAGAAGAACAATTAACTCATGAATGATTTCTGTATTCTTCATACAAATAAGTTGATCATTTGCCTCTTCAGCTCACAGTAAGTTATGGTACATTTTGAAATTTCTAACAGTTAACACCTGAAAGAATGTTTAGCTTTCATAACCTTTTCATATACCTATCATTGCATTTAAAAAGAGCTATATTTTTGAATTAAACTATAAACAGATTATTCATGAATTCTGTAGGTGGAGTGGGAAACACTCTTCCTTAAAGGTCAGGGGACCAATGATCAGAAATAACACCAGACAAACAGTGATGGCAAAGACAGGGAAGAGGAATGATCTGTTAGGTTGCCTAACAGCTTAGACATTCAACATTTCCTTGCCCGTGGTATTTAAATGTCAGTGTCTGCCCAGAGGTCCTATGGTTATATCTTGTAAATTAACTCTGTTCTTTCCGTTTTTTTAGATGACACAGTTTATCTCTTTGTTGTAAACCACCCAGAATTCAAAAGTACAGTGGAAATTTTTAAATTTGAAGAAGAAGACAATTCTCTTTTGCATCTAAAAACAATCCAACATGAGCTTCTTCCAAGGTACTTAACCCTTTGGTTCCTTCTCCACTTTATCTCTAGTATTTTCAGATATTCCCCATGGTGATCTTCTCGCCTTTTAGAAGCTGAAATACACACACACACACACACACACACACACACACACACACACACTAGTGTGCATATAGTTTCCTTGTAGAGCAGGGAAAGTCGATGTCCCTTAGTATAATAATCAGTGTTCTATATGAACTCCCTTGAGAAGTGAAGAAATGCTGGACTACAGGGGAGATGCTCTTCAGGATCTTCAGGATCATCTGGAGTAGACGATAAACCCACCATTTTCCTGCTGTCACCTTCCATCACCTATGTCTCATCACCCAACTAACAATAATACCTGTCCTGCCAAGGAAGAGTGGCCTGCTTTATATGGAGTTTGTGTGCTTTGTACGAGACTAATACAAAATGCTTTCACAGGGTTAGTGTAGCTGTGGGCTAACGGCCCTACAGAATTGAAGGGATTCACATTGGAAGTTTGTATCCAATCAAGAACACCCAACTAGTTGATAACATGGCTAAATAATCATGTGTCCCTCCCTGGCTCAGCTTGCATTAATTACTCTACTGCTTCTTTAAAGTTTGAACTTGATGAATATTTTTAATTTCTACTTCCCTACCTAGGCAAGCATGTAACTTCTAATCATTCTTCCAGAAATGCACTTCATAATAAATAGGAACATAAGTACCACCCAGGCAGCCTCTGCATGATGGAGGTCTTTCAGAAAGAGGAGACCCACCTACTCTGTAGCTGTGTTTTTTCTTGAACAAAGGAGAAATCAGCTCTTTCAGAAATTTTTGCATTGGGTAATGGGAATTTAAATTTAATAACACCCTTGCCTAACTGGTTTTAAAACTGTAATTGTTTTTAGTCTCTCACCTGAAGCATTGTACTATGGCAATTTCATCATCCATCTCTCTGCAAGTGTTTATCGAGGGCCTATTCATTCTCAGCTGGTTGGCTTCATGAGTCAGGTAGAAATTGAACAGTCAACCTTAGTTTGACTAATAACTAAGCAAAGAAACTCAGGAAAATCCAGCAACTGAGTAAATGGAAGCTAGGTAAATGTTATTGGTGTCCCAACTAGCTCACCAGCCGAGGAGGCTCTATCCAGCTCTGGACTATGTACAGCTGTGTCCTTATATACTGTTGTTAAACCCAACCTTTTTTTGGTCAAAAAACACACTGTTGGCACCAAGTTCTTTTTTATAATAATCTTGCCTTAATTACTAAATGACCTGTCTTCGAATTACCTGGTACCATACAAAATTGTTATTTGGCAAATGATATTATAGTAGATTGCATATCATGATAGCTACGTGATTTTTACTGAGCTTTCCTGGGAAACCTCTTAGTAAAAATTTAAAGCATGTATTGTGTGAACCTTCTGGATGTCTAATCTTTAATATGGAGACCGACTGGCTTTTTATTTTCTCTCACATATTATTTCTCTCTTTCAGTGTGAATGATATCATAGCTGTTGGACCTGCACATTTCTATGCCACCAATGACCACTATTTCTCTGATCCTTTCCTAAAGTATTTGGAAATATACGTGAACTTACACTGGACAAATGTTGTTTACTACAGTCCAAATGAAGTTAAAGTGGTAGCAGAAGGATTTGATTCAGCAAATGGGATCAACATTTCACCTGATAAAAAGTACGATCCTTTATAAAAGTAGCTTCATTTCTTCTCAGTCGTGTTCGAGCCAAATTCTTCACTTTGCTTTTTTTTCAGGGTGGAAATAACTCACTTGATATTTTGGGTCTATGATTTATATACATATACATACACACATACATAGATATGTATGTATATATAAAATGTTTATACCAGGGTGCCAAATAACTGTATATAAGTGGACACTTTGATCAACGTTGCTCAAGCAGTAGTTCGCCGTAATCAGAAGTGTCTGGAGGCTGATGGTAACCACTTTGAGCTCCTCCTGTAATTGCAGAAGTCAAATGTGACTTGTCTTCGTCTTCTGTTATCTGTATATGTTGTTACAATTTTAATACAGTTTTTTCCTCTCTTAAAATGTAAATACATTTTTGCCACCCTCTGTATATATTATTAAACTTATATATTTATATATAATATATGATTATATGTACTATAATTTAACATATAATATCTAAATTTTAATATATATCATTGTAGAATTTAATTTTGTAAATGTAACTTTTTTATAAAATGGGATCATACTTATATGTACATAGCTAAGTATCAGGTAGGTGTTTCCTTTTAAATAAATACGTCATTGTTTTATTGGATGTATATTATTCCATTTTAAGGATGATTCTAAATTAATTTAATCAATTCTCTGTTGATGGATATATAGGTAGTTCATTTTGTCTTAAAAAACACTTTGTATTTCTCATTTACCACTGAACATTATCTAAATATTTTTTAAGAAAAACTCCCTAGGGTAGCATTATAGCACATTGGTTAAATCTTTAGATTTTGGAGTCGTATCGACCTGGGTTCAAATGTAGCTGAGCACTAATGAACCCTTCCTCTTTGCACATTTGTACACATGTTTCTGCAGAAAAATCCCTCAAAAGAGACCTACTTTCTCAAAGACTGATCCCTTGAAATGTTAACGTTAGTTGATATTGCCAAATTGCCCTCCAAAATTCTCTCACTATTTTTATGTTGTCCAACCGCAGCCTATAGGAAGGATGGTAAATTCTTTATTAACTTTCCTTTTTACTGCCTTAGCACACTGAACCGTTTAAACTGCTACAAACATAACATGAAATAAATTGGTCATTCCTTGACAACTAAATGTCTTTATGTTTGTGACACAATTTCTTTCTTGTTGATTATAGAAAGTGAATGTATAATTATTTAATTTGTCTATAACTGACTCATTCTAACCTCTCCAGCCAAATCTGTTTTCCTCCACAACTCTCATCTTTCTGCGAGTCAAACTTTCCAGTCATTCAAGCTAAAAAACAAAAATGGAAAGGGCTTCAGCTTTAACTTCTCTTTCACCATTCCTATCCAACCAGTGAGCAAGCCATGTTGGTTCTACCTGTGCTTCTCTTCCTCACTCTCACCACCTTTCCTTTCTGTTGTTGACACCTGCTTGGTTTAGTTTCTCATCCTCTCTGGCTAGAGTATTAGCCTGTTTTCCAACTTCTTTTCAGTCCACTTCCATTTTATTTTTGCCACTGTTGCCAGTTTTGTCTTTTTGTATTCCACTAGCCTTGAAGAGCCTCCCAAAGAGGGAGCTCTGTCTGCTTAATATTTGACTCTTGCTGAGCACTGCCAGGGGCAAAGCAAATGCTCAGTAATTGTTGAATGGAACTGACCATTTGTTATTATGCCTCTTTGTTATTCTAAAAATTCAGTGAAACCCAATTGCTTATTAAATCCAGGCAGGCTAAAAGGTTGGACTTTCTTTAATATGCTAACTCCAACCCCCTTTTCTACTATTTTCATACTGTCCATGCTTTAGACAAAGAACTCATTAGTTTGCAAACGTGCCTCTTTCATTCTTGCCCCTGTGCCTTTGCTCACATGTTATCTTCTTAGAAGGTGGTTGGTCCTCATTTCCTCAAATCCGGCTTCTAGTTCCATCTCATGGCAGATGCCTCTTCCTTTGTGAGCCCTTCTGTGTTCTCAAGAGTTAGATACTTCTTTAGGCTATACACCTGAAATGTTTCTTATGGTATTCATTGTGCTGCGTTATTTGTTTAATGTGTACAAAGCAGCCGGATCATTCCACCACACTGTAAACTTTTCAGGGAAAAGGCTATGTCTTCTTCATGTTTATATCTGTCACAATACTGAGTTCATGGCTTTACACATTATAATTGCCCAATAGAACAGTTGCCATGGAGCAGTCAATTCAATGAGTAAAATTACCATAAAGTAGCCATTAATTCACCCTTCTTGGGTGTAGACAGATTGTTCTCAATCGAGACTCAGCTCTTACTCTTAAAATTCTGTATATGTTAATAAATATTTCACTAAATATTAATGAGATTGATAAATAGTCCAGTAAAATGTGTTCTGTACCATAATGTAAATGATACCTAGACATATCAAATTATAGTATAGAATGTAAAAGCGTTTTTCTGAAGCCAAACATTTGTTTTATTGTCCTTTCAGTGGCAAACATCACAGATTTTGTACCCAAAATTATATTCTATATTATTTTTCCTTACAAACCTTTTGAAAAATAATTGAACCATTCCATGATTTTTGTAGCAATACTGAATTGATTTTGAAAGCTTACTTTTTAAATAAAAATTGACCTTTATCAAGCATTCCTTGAGGGCTCATCATTGATTAACAACTTGGCAGGTTATTAAGCTTATTCTTGCATGCTGTGTTAATGAAGCTTTATCTTGTCATGGAGCTCTAACCCATGTGTCCTTTCTGCAAAGGTACATCTATGTTGCTGATGCATTGGCTCATGAAATTCATGTTTTGGAAAAACATCCTAATATGAATTTAACTCAACTGAAGGTAAAATATTTCTTTTTATGTATAAAGTAGACATTAATCTATTATACTTTGAAATTACGTAGTTATAGCAACACCTCACTTAGAACAGACTATGGATCCCAGTGTTACTATTTTGGGTTTTTCACTATTACCACCTTCTATCTGGCTGAATCTCTTGTTCCCAGCAGTCATGAGGACTGACTGTGATCACATGCAGCAGTGGGTTGAGTGTGACATTTGAATCAGATTTAGAGCCCATTCTCGAAGTACCGATGGCACCTGATGACTTCCAATAAGAATTATCACAATTGAAAAGGCTAATAGATGAAGTCTGAAATGAAAATTTATGCATATTGTCAGTTCTTTCAATACACAATGAAGGTAGAAATTGGGTTGCACACCATTATTATTTTTTTTCGTGCTTCACAACACATATTTTAGATTGATTAAGAATTTATTTTGCTTTGAATGAATTCTTTGAGCTAACTGATCATCGTGCATCTTTTAAGGGAAAAGGAGTTCATTTTTCAGAGAGATTGATTATCACCCAACTTTCTTAGTTTCAGGGAAGATGAAAAGTGACTCTTACGCAGTTTATTAAATTTACTTTAAGCAATGTTGGTGTTAAAGGGGTGGAAGCAGGGAGATGTGTATAATTTTCCCACATGCATAAAGGCAGGAAGGATTAGCCCAAAATTATTTAATCAAGTTGCTCATGTCATTTAGGTATTGACATTTTTTTCATTTGGAAGGTACTCAAGTTGGATACAGTGGTGGATAATTTGTCTATCGATCCTTCCTCAGGGGACATCTTGATAGGCTGTCATCCGAATGCCCAGAAGCTCCTCATTTATGACCCGAACAATCCTCCCTCATCAGAGGTTTTTATACTTTTAGTTTTTCAACCTTAATTATTCAAGTTTTTTTGAACTAATAATACAATAAACTGTCACAAGAACAATTTTTAAACCAATAATGCAGTGAACTAATGTAGTGATTTACAATTGCTTTAAGCCAATAATTGGCAAAATTTCACATTGTTCGAATACTTTTAGAAGGGTAATCTTTTGATGTATTAAATTATGGTGGCAACTAATCAAAAGGCATTTTTATAGAGACATGTGCCCTCCCTATGTGGTATCCTGGCAATTTTTAAAATACCTGGCTTATTGTCAGCTCACCACATGACATGACTTTTGTTCGTATGAAAGTAGGCACGTTAGTGTGGACGTATTTCTATTAATGCTCAATTACTATAATAACATTAAATCCTGTGTTGGCATGAAATAGCTAGATGGTTTAAGAAAGTCCTTTCTTTGAAGGTTGAAGAAAGTACTTTAATTTAAACATTAAAAAGATTGGTAACTGCTATTTTTCAACAGCATGTCCTCTTAATCATTGTGTCATTGTGGAAGATGGGGATTATTCGTGATTGAGAGACACAGGTGTATGGTGGTTCTATATTAATCCTTTGTCTCTCCTGAATAGGTTCTCCGCATCCAGAATATTCTATCAGAGAAGCCTACAGTGACTACAGTTTATGCCAATAATGGATCTGTTCTCCAGGGAAGCACTGTGGCCTCAGTATACGAGAGGAAGCTTCTCATAGGCACTTTGTATCACAGAGCCCTGTACTGTGAACTCTAAATTGTACCTCGGGTATGCAAGTGTGTTAACTTCTTAACAATGAATTTTCTACGAATTGCTAATTCTGAGGGAATTTAACCAGACCCCAAAATGTATGACTTGTATAGTTGATTTTATTTCAGTAAGGAAAGACCCCTTCAGCTGTTAGAGCACTTTTAGCATAAAAGGCAAATAAAGAGTTTTTTTTGAATGCCAAGAAAAGGAGAGAGAAGTCAGCTGCCTGTGGTAAAGGGAATAGTCTGCACCAAACCAGCCCCACCTCTTCCTTCCAACTGCCAGAGCATGAATTCCACTGAAACGGGATAGATCATGTTTCCTTAAAATGTGAGTGACCTCAGCTCCAACAGTGCGACCACTGTGACTGCTCAGAACTACTGATAGCAAAATGTTTGGATGTTTTCCACTTACATCTTTGTTTACTACTAAAGAGTTGGAGTTATATTAAAGACTAACTAAAATTCAAGTTTTGTCTATGTTTAATTCTCAAGGCATGTCCTCAGGAGGAATGAGAAAGTGTTTGCTTCCTTGTGGGGTTTCCTTGGGACTGGCATTGCTAATTTCTGTCATTGAAAGCTGAATATAAATGAGCTCTTTATTTGAATAAAATAAAATAGCTAAAAATGGGACAACTTGAATTCTCAATTAGTATGGGTATGGAGTGTTCCATCAGCTCTCTTCCTTAATGGGAGACCACCTTGCATACGAAGAAGAGTTAAAAAAGGTTGGAGAGCTGGAAAGTCAAGCCTCCTCCTCATTGAACACAACTGTGAACTTCCTCAGGAGAGATGAAGTCCGCTGTCCAGGGCCACATGGTTAATCCACAATGCTAGGATCAAGGCCAAGGGTGCCTGCCTCATAGGGTAGAGTTCTTTCCACTCACTGTATCTCCTATAAAATCATCCTAAGCCCTAGAGAGAGACTTTCATGTGGTTCTTTCTACTGTACCTTATCAAAGCACTTTACTTCAGTTCTCATACTTTTCCCACCTGCAGCATCATCAACATATTTGTTGATTACTTACCATGTGGCAAACAATGGACTAAAAATGGTACATTCATTATCTCATTTAATCCTAATTACAGCCCTGAGAGAGTAGGTACTGATATACCACTGTTAACATTTCACAGATGTTCAACGTCATCCACCTGGTAAGGAGTGACTCTGCATCTATTTCGAATGTGAGGGGCTGTACCATCACCCACTTTACATGAAGCGACTGCCATGGAACTAGTTAGGATCTGGTTATTTACTCTTTTCCTAATGTATAGTTTGTTCTGTTTTCTCTATATGTTTGATTTTTGCTTTTAGACAAATCATTTAAATGGCTTTTAAGTGTAGATTGCTACAGTATTCTTAAACGTGGCCTCTGTCCATTTGGCCTGTGTTTTCATTTACAGTTTTAGTCAGTCACTAATATGTATTGGAATTGTTTCATGCTAACATAATTGCTTTTTTTTTGGTGTTTCCATTCTCCGTAGGAAAAATGTTAAGTCACAGATGAATAAAGTAAGATTAAATATTATTCACTAGGGATCCAAAACCAAGAAACGCATATTTCAAATTTTAGGTTATAACAATGACTCTTAAAAGCAACATTCATAAAAAATACCAGAATACAGGAGGCATAAAATAAACTTGTTTTCTATTGTATTTGTTAGAAATTTTATTTGGACAAAAGCACATATAAATTAATAAGCACAAGTATTTTTTTTTTATCTTAAATATACAAAAAGAATTTTTAAAATAAACTCTGGCTTTTTTTGGCCTCTGTGGCCATGAGAGATTCTATTTTATCTAGTCATAAGTATATTGTTTGTTTATTTATGGTGTTCTTACTATGATCATGTACTGAGTTTAAAAGTTTGGCTGGCAATTAAGAGGTCAAGTCATTTAAAAGGACTGAAATTGGAACTGGAATATGCCACCACTAGTTGGATATAGGTCTCATAGGAGATGTGTGTGTGTGTGTGTGTGTGTGTGTGTGTGTGTGTTTAATCTGAGAGCCTGTTCAGTGACAATAAATATCCTTTTCGTGTTTTTTTTTGTTTGTTTTTTTTTAAAAACCTCAGCTCTTTTGCAACAGCTACATATGAACATAAATACCTAATACAGGGAGCAAGGAAAATGAAAAATAAGCTATAATACAGTCTTTTTTTTTCTCATTTTGTTTATCATTTGATTACTAATGATATCTAATCTAAGGCTGGTCCTTTTTCTAGAGTTTGATTTGCTCAGTTTGAATCCTTTCTTAGAGTAACAACCTAGTAGGCTGGAGAATGTCTACTTGGCAAAGCAATTAAGAATCAATGCTACCACCACCATACCACCCACATGCACCTTTCTTTGGCTCCTTGTACTTTTCATTACTCACTGGGCTTCTCATTAAAAGATTTCTGGTTGTGAGAGAAGGAGGGTTGGGAGAATCCTCGTAGCTCTCTCTTAGCTTTCTGCTCCTGAGTTTCAAGAATTTTATTCCGTAAAAAGAAGACAGAGAAGAAAAGAGCGTAGTCTAAGTTTTATAATTGCAAAGAGAGTAACTTGCAGTTCACTTTAAAACTTTGTAATATATTGAATGGCTTTTCTGTAGCCATCCCTGAGCGAGGGATGTGAACCATACACAATGCCTGCATTCTAATGGGAAATTCAACAAATGAGAAAACACAGATGACGGGACGATAGATACAGATAGCTAAGTGGAGTGATTGAAGGAACTAAACAAATGTGATTAGCAAATACTTTGGAGAAACCTACACTCTCCCCACCACACACAATTTTTGAAAAGTTTAAACCTAGAGAAGAGTTGAAAAACTAGTTCAGTGACTGCTGGCATACTGTTTACCTGTATTCACCAATCACAGGTTATCATTTTGCAACATTTGCTTTTTCATTCCAACAGATGCTTTTAGTTTTCTGAGCCATTTGAAAGCAAGTTGGAGATACCATAAAACTTCACCTCTGCATATTTCCGCTTGCATCTCCTATATATACGAGGACATTCCCCTACATAACCACAATGTTATCATAACACCTAAGAGCGTTAGTGATGCTTCTATCCTGCCATCCAGTATCTGATTCAAAGTCAAATGTTCTCATTTGTCTCCAAATGCCTTTAAGTTACTCTTTCCCTTCCCGGATCCCTGCCCTAATCCAGGATGCAATGGACATTTGCTTGTTATGCCTTTTCATTCCTTTATAATCTAAAACAGTTGCTCTATCATTTTTTTTATAGTACTTTTTTTTTTTCAGTGCAGGTAAGATGTAATCTGGAATGACCTACATTCAGGATTTACTGTATTTTGCTGTGTATAGTGTGCACTTTTTTGCCCAAATTTGTGAGGGAGAAATAAGGATACGCATTATACATGGGTAGTACTAATTCCATATCTATATAAATGTTTTTAATTCTTTTATTTATGCTTGTGAATTAAAAGTGTAACTCCAGAAATCAGTAACAATATCCGTATGCAAAATAATACCCTGGAATACGAGAATCAACTTTGCTGAACTTGTGGCAAACTTACAACGATGAAGTGTTCTTGAGCTTCTATGATGCAGAAATACCATAAATTTGTTACTGGTACATAAAATTGCTTGTACCTTGTATCTGTTCTTGTGTTTTGTAATTATTTGTTACATAAAATTTCTTGTACCGTAATATGTTAAAAAATAAATGCTACACTTCCTTTATAATACAAAAAACAAGTACCTAAATGTAAACAAATAAAAATTTGAGTTAAAAAATTAAAACGAAACATTTTATCCCTGAAAGTTTGGGGCAAAAACGTGGATGTGCATTATACATGGGAGTGCATTTTACACAGCAAAATATGGTACTTGATCGCTTATTCTTGGAGTATTTAACTTAATTTGGTATCACATATTTCCTATAAATTGGAAGTTACTTGAGGCTTGATTAGATTCAGGTTAAACATTAAACAATTTGACAAGAATAATTCATATTCTTGTACTTCACATGTACTTCACGTTTCACTGCATCTTAATATAAGGACAGGTAATTCCACTATTTTTTTTTAAGTGTGTTTTTCCAGAACCTATCAGCTCCAGGGCAAGTAGTTGTTTCAATGTTGTGGAGGGCGCAGCTCACAGTGGCCCGTGCAGGGATAGAACCGGCAACTTGTTTTTAAGAGCACCGCACCCTAACCAACTGAGCTAACCCGCTGCCCCAGTAATTCCACTATTTT